>NC_064811.1:174402604-174405242 GCF_023721935.1 Panthera uncia
TTTGTTCTCAGTTTTTAACAGTCTCTTATGCTTTGGCTCTCTCCCACTCTAACCTCTTTTTTTTTTTTTTTTCCTTCCCCTCCCCCATGGGTTTCTGTTATGTTTCTCAGGATCCACATAAGAGTGAAACCATATGGTATCTGTCTTTCTCTGTATGGCTTATTTCACTTAGCATCACACTCTCCAGTTCCATCCATGTTGCTACAAAAGGCCATATTTCATTTTTTCTCATTGCCACGTAGTATTCCATTGTGTATATAAACCACAATTTCTTTATCCATTCATCAATTGATGGACATTTAGGCTCTTTCCATAATTTGGCTATTGTTGAGAGTGCCGCTATAAACATTGGGGTACAGGTGCCCCTATGCATCAGTACTCCTGTATCCCTTGGATAAATTCCTAGCAGTGCTATTGCTGGGTCATAGGGTAGGTCTATTTTTAATTTTCTGAGGAACCTCCACACTGCTTTCCAGAGCGGCTGCACCAATTTGCATTCCCACCAACAGTGCAAGAGGGTTCCTGTTTCTCCACATCCTCTCCAGCATCTATAGTCTCCTGATTTCTTCATTTTGGCCACTCTGACTGGCGTGAGGTGGTATCTGAGTGTGGTTTTGATTTGTATTTCCCTGATGAGGAGCGACGTTGAACATCTTTTCATGTGCCTGTTGGCCATCCGGATGTCTTCTTTAGAGAAGTGTCTATTCATGTTTTCTGCCCATTTCTTCACTGGGTTATTTGTTTTTCGGGTGTGGAGTTTGATGAGCTCTTTATAGATTTTGGATACTAGCCCTTTGTCCGATGTGTCATTTGCAAATATCTTTTCCCATTCCGTTGGTTGCCTTTTAGTTTTGTTGGTTGTTTCCTTTGCTGTGCAGAAGCTTTTTATCTTCATAAGGTCCCAGTAATTCACTTTTGCTTTTAATTCCCTTGCCTTTGGGGATGTGCCGAGTAAGAGATTGCTACGGCTGAGGTCAGAGAGGTCTTTTCCTGCTTTCTCCTCTAAGGTTTTGATGGTTTCCTGTCTCACATTCAGGTCCTTTATCCATTTTGAGTTTATTTTTGTGAATGGTGTGAGAAAGTGGTCTAGTTTCCACCTTCTGCATGTTGCTGTCCAGTTCTCCCAGCACCATTTGTTAAAGAGACTGTCTTTTTTCCATTGGATGTTCTTTCCTGCTTTGTCAAAGATGAGTTGGCCATACGTTTGTGGGTCTAGTTCTGGGGTTTCTATTCTATTCCATTGGTCTATGTGTCTGTTTTTATGCCAATACCATGCTGTCTTGATGATGACAGCTTTGTAGTAGAGGCTAAAGTCTGGGATTGTGATGCCTCCTGCTTTGGTCTTCTTCTTCAAAATTACTTTGGCTATTCGGGGCCTTTTGTGGTTCCATATGAATTTTAGGATTGCTTGTTCTAGTTTCGAGAAGAATGCTGGTGCAATTTTGATTGGGATTGCATTGAATGTGTAGATAGCTTTGGGTAGTATTGACATTTTGACAATATTTATTCTTCCAATCCATGAGCAGGGAATGTCTTTCCATTTCTTTATATCTTCTTCAATTACCTGCATAAGCTTTCTATAGTTTTCAGCATACAGATCTTTTACATCTTTGGTTAGATTTATTCCTAGGTATTTTATGCTTCTTGGTGCAATTGTGAATGGGATCAGTTTCTTCATTTGTCTTTCTGTTGCTTCATTGTTAGTGTATAAGAATGCAACTGATTTCTGCACATTGATTTTGTATCCTGCAACTTTGCTGAATTCATGTATCAGTTCTAGCAGACTTTTGGTGGAGTCTATCGGATTTTCCATGTATAATATCATGTCATCTGCAAAAAGCGAAAGCTTGACTTCGTCTTTGCCAATTTTGATGCCTTTGATTTCCTTTTGTTGTCTGATTGCTGATGCTAGAACTTCCAGCACTATATTAAACAACAGCGGTGACAGTGGGCATCCCTGTCATGTTCCTGATCTCAGGGAAAAAGCTCTCAGTTTTTCCCCGTTGAGGATGATGTTAGCTGTGGGCTTTTCATAAATGGCCTTTATGATCTTTAAGTATGTTCCTTCTATCCCGACTTTCTCAAGGGTTTTTATTAAGAAAGGGTGCTGGATTTTGTCAAAGGCCTTTTCTGCATCGATTGACAGGATCATATGGTTCTTATCTTTTCTTTTATTAATGTGATGTATCACGTTGATCGATTTGCGAATGTTGAACCAGCCCTGCATCCCAGGAATGAATCCCACTTGATCATGGTGAATAATTCTTTTTATATGCTGTTGAATTCGATTTGCTAGTATCTTATTAAGAATTTTTGCATCCATATTCATCAGGGATATTGGCCTGTAGTTCTCTTTTTTTACTGGGTCTCTGTCTGGTTTAGGAATCAAAGTAATACTGGCTTCATAGAATGAGTCTGGAAGTTTTCCTTCCCTTTCTATTTCTTGGAATAGCTTGAGAAGGATAGGTATTATCTCTGCTTTAAATGTCTGGTAGAACTCCCCTGGGAAGCCATCTGGTCCTGGACTCTTATTTGTTGGGAGATTTTTGATAACCGATTCAATTTCTTCGCTGGTTATGGGTCTGTTCAAGCTTTCTATTTCCTCCTGATTGAGTTTTGGAAGAGTGTGGGTGTTTAG
>NC_064811.1:174410242-174432810 GCF_023721935.1 Panthera uncia
ACTTTGCTGAATTCATGTATCAGTTCTAGCAGACTTTTGGTGGAGTCTATCGGATTTTCCATGTATAATATCATGTCATCTGCAAAAAGCGAAAGCTTGACTTCGTCTTTGCCAATTTTGATGCCTTTGATTTCCTTTTGTTGTCTGATTGCTGATGCTAGAACTTCCAGCACTATATTAAACAACAGCGGTGACAGTGGGCATCCCTGTCATGTTCCTGATCTCAGGGAAAAAGCTCTCAGTTTTTCCCCGTTGAGGATGATGTTAGCTGTGGGCTTTTCATAAATGGCCTTTATGATCTTTAAGTATGTTCCTTCTATCCCGACTTTCTCAAGGGTTTTTATTAAGAAAGGGTGCTGGATTTTGTCAAAGGCCTTTTCTGCATCGATTGACAGGATCATATGGTTCTTATCTTTTCTTTTATTAATGTGATGTATCACGTTGATCGATTTGCGAATGTTGAACCAGCCCTGCATCCCAGGAATGAATCCCACTTGATCATGGTGAATAATTCTTTTTATATGCTGTTGAATTCGATTTGCTAGTATCTTATTAAGAATTTTTGCATCCATATTCATCAGGGATATTGGCCTGTAGTTCTCTTTTTTTACTGGGTCTCTGTCTGGTTTAGGAATCAAAGTAATACTGGCTTCATAGAATGAGTCTGGAAGTTTTCCTTCCCTTTCTATTTCTTGGAATAGCTTGAGAAGGATAGGTATTATCTCTGCTTTAAATGTCTGGTAGAACTCCCCTGGGAAGCCATCTGGTCCTGGACTCTTATTTGTTGGGAGATTTTTGATAACCGATTCAATTTCTTCGCTGGTTATGGGTCTGTTCAAGCTTTCTATTTCCTCCTGATTGAGTTTTGGAAGAGTGTGGGTGTTTAGAAATTTGTCCATTTCTTCCAGGTTGTCCAATTTGCTGGCATATAATTTTTCATAGTATTCCCTGATAATTGTTTGTATCTCTGAGGGATTGGTTGTAATCATTCCATTTTCATTCATGATTTTATCTATTTGGGTCATCTCCCTTTTCTTTTTGAGAAGCCTGGCTAGAGGTTTGTCGATTTTGTTTATTTTTTCAAAAAACCAACTCTTGGTTTCGTTGATCTGCTCTACAGTTTTTTTAGATTCTATATTGTTTATTTCTGCTCTGATCTTTATTATTTCTCTTCTTCTGCTGGGTTTAGGCTGCCTTTGCTGTTCTGCTTCTATTTCCTTTAGGTGGGCTGTTAGATTTTGTATTTGGGATTTTTCTTGTTTCTTGAGATAGGCCTGGATTGCAATGTATTTTCCTCTCAGGACTGCCTTCGCTGCATCCCAAAGCGTTTGGATTGTTGTATTTTCATTTTCGTTTGTTTCCATGTATATTTTAATTTCTTCTCTAATTGCCTGGTTGACCCACTCATTCGTTAGTAGGGTGTTCTTTAACCTCCATGCTTTTGGAGGTTTTCCAGACTTTTTTCCTGTGGTTGATTTCAAGCTTCATAGCATTGTGGTCTGAAAGTATGCATGGTATAATTTCAATTCTTGTATACTTATGAAGGGCTGTTTTGTGACCCAGTATATGATCTATCTTGGAGAATGTTCCATGTGCACTCGAGAAGAAAGTATATTCTGTTGCTTTGGGATGCAGAGTTCTAAATATATCTGTCAAGTCCATCTGATCCAATGTATCATTCAGGGCCCTTGTTTCTTTATTGACTGTGTGTCTAGATGATCTATCCATTTCTGTAAGTGGGGTGTTAAAGTCCCCTGCAATGACCACATTCTTATCAATAAGGTTGCTTATGTTTATGAGTAATTGTTTTATATATCTGGGGGCTCGGGTATTTGGCGCATAGACATTTATAATAGTTAGCTCTTCCTGGTGGATAGACCCTGTGATTATTATATAATGCCCTTCTTCATCTCTTGTTACAGCCTTTAATTTAAAGTCTAGTTTGTCTGATATAAGTATGGCTACTCCAGCTTTCTTTTGGCTTCCAGGAGCATGATAAATAGTTCTCCATCCCCTCACTCTCAATCTAAAGGTGTCCTCCGATCTAAAATGAGTCTCTTGTAGACAGCAAATAGATGGGTCTTGTTTTTTTATCCATTCTGATACCCTATGTCTTTTAGTTGGCGCATTTAATCCATTAACATTCAGTGTTATTATAGAAAGATATGGGTTTAGAGTCATTGTGATGTCTGTATGTTTTATGCTTGTAGTGATGTCTCTGGTACTTTGTCTCACAGGATCCCCCTTAGGATCTCTTGTAGGGCTGGTTTCGTGGTGACAAATTCCTTCAGTTTTTGTTTGTTTGGGAAGACCTTTATCTCTCCTTCTATTCTAAATGACAGACTTGCTGGATAAAGGATTCTCGGCTGCATATTTTTTCTGTTTAGCACACTGTAGATATCGTGCCAAGCCTTTCTGGCCTGCCAAGTTTCAAAGGAGAGATCAGTCACGAGTCTTATAGGTCTCCCTTTATATGTGAGGGCACGTTTATCCCTTGCTGCTTTCAGAATTTTCTCTTTATCCTTGTATTTTGCCAGTTTCACTATGATATGTCGTGCAGAAGATCGATTCAAGTTACGTCTGAAGGGAGTTCTCTGTGCCTCTTGGATTTCAATGCCTTTTTCCTTCCCCAGTTCAGGGAAGTTCTCAGCTATAATTTGTTCAAGTACCCCTTCAGCACCTTTCCCTCTCTCTTCCTCCTCTGGGATACCAATTATGCGTATATTATTTTTTTTTAGTGTATCACTTAGTTCTCTAATTTTCCCCTCATACTCCTGGATTTTTTTATCTCTCTTTCTTTCAGCTTCCTCTTTCTCCATAACTTTATCTTCTAGTTCACCTATTCTCTCCTCTGCCTCTTCAAGCCGAGCCATCGTGGTTTCCATTTTGTTTTGCATTTCGTTTAAAGCGTTTTTCAACTCCTCGTGACTGTTCCTTAGTCCCTCGATCTTTGTGGCAAGAGATTCTCTGCTGTCCTGTATACTGTTTTCAAGCCCAGCGATTAATTTTATGACTATTATTCTAAATTCACTTTCTGTTATATTATTTAAATCCTTTTTGATCAGTTCATTAGCTGTTGTTATTTCCTGGAGATTCTTCTGAGGGGAATTCTTCCGTTTGGTCATTTTGGAGAGTCCCTGGCGTGGTGAGGACCTGCAGTGCACTTCCCCTGTGCTGTGGTGTATAACTGGAGTTAGTGGGCGGGGCCGCAGTCCGACCCGATGTCTGCCCCCAGCCCACTGCTGGGGCCACAGTCAGACTGGTGTGTGCCTTCTCTTCCCCTCTCCTAGGGGCGGGATTCACTGTGGGGTGGCGTGTCCCGTCTGGGCTACTTGCACACTGCCAGGCTTGTGTTGCTGGGGATCTGGCGTATTAGCTGGGGTGGGTAGGCAAGGTGCACGGGGGCTGGAGGGGCAGGCTTAGCTCGCTTCTCCTTAGGTGATCCACTTCAGGAGGGGCCCTGTGGCAGCGGGAGGGAGTCAGATCCGCTGCCGGAGGTTTGGCTCCGCAGAAGCACAGAGTTGGGTGTTTGCGCGGAGCGAGCAAGTTCCCTGGCAGGAACTGGTTCCCTTTGGGATTTTGGCTGGGGGGTGGGCGGGGGAGATGGCGCTGGCGCCTTTGTTCCCCGCCAAGCTGAGCTCTGCCGTCCGGGGGCTCAGCAGCTCTCCCTCCCTTTGTCCTCCAGCCTTCCCGCTTCAGAGCAGAGCTGTTAACTTATGACCTCCCAGATGCTAAGTCGCGCTTGCTGTCGGAACACAGTCCGTCCGGCCCCTCAGCTTTTGCCAGCCAGACTCGGGGGCTCCGCTTGGCCGGCGAGCCGCCCCTCCGCCCCGGCTCCCTCCCGCCAGTCCGTGGAGCGCGCACCGCCTCGCCGCCCTTCCTACCCTCTTCCGTGGGCCTCTAGTCTGCGCT
Source organism: Panthera uncia (assembly GCF_023721935.1). Lineage (NCBI taxonomy): Eukaryota > Metazoa > Chordata > Mammalia > Carnivora > Felidae > Panthera > Panthera uncia. Next base: position 174,414,155 of record NC_064811.1, read on the forward strand.
TGACTCCGGAGACTCCCTTCTGCTAATCCTCTGGCGGTTTTCTGGGTTCTTTAGGCAGGTGTAGGTGGAATCTAAGTGATCGGCAGGACACGCTGTGAGCCCCGCGTCCTCCTACGCCGCCATCTTCCGGAACCTCTGCTGTCAGTTTGAATTCAAATTGGTTTGGTAAGGAGTTTTGCCCCAGGGGTCCATTTTAGTAGCAGCATTTCCGATTTGTCATAATTTACTGGAATGCATGAACTATTATATTAAAACTGTGATTTCAAAGGCCAACTCTTAGAAGGAAGACATTGATTGTTGGTTGTGTGGCTCGGTTTCTGCTTGTGGCCTCTCAAGCCTTCATTCTTCTATTAAGTCTTTCCTGGCAATTTCCTTTGCGTGTGTATATTTATATTTATATTTAATTTCTACCTTTATAAAAATTAGAGTTTCTTGAGGGAGAGACTTAGTTTAGTTAAAGCACCCAGTCCAGTGATGGACAATTAGTAGGTGTATGGTATATGAAATAGACTTCTCTATCTAAACCCAGAAACATAGTACTTGTCTAAAGAATAACACACACACACACACACACACACACACACACACACACAGCTGAGAAGTGGTTTATTGATTGGTTGCTTTGTTTTCAAAATGCCAAACAAATGGTCTGAATGATTTTTTACCATTACTGAATTTATATATGTGTATGTGGGGATCGGGAGGTAGGCATTTAATCAACTACCCTGACAGGTTGTTTTTGCCTTCTGAAAACAGTTTTAAATAAATAAATAAAAAACCTGGATCCATTAACTGATATGAAATTGCTTTAACTGCATGCACTGCATAAAATATGATATGTATGTGTGTATTCACGTCCACACAATATTGAAATTATAAAAGGGAAAAGAACTTGACCATTGCTTTTTAAGGTGCTTCTTTCTCTTTTGAAAAAGAATAAAATAGTAAGGCATGTTATGAAAAGTAAACAGTAAAGCATAAGACAACCAAAGAACTCCCTTTCCTCAACCCCCTGGAACTATTCTCCAGAAAAAAATAAGTATTAACTCTTTCTTATATAGCCTTTCAGAGATGTTTAATGGAAACACACATACACACACATATGCACATTCTATAGACTGTTTATTGCTTGAATGTTGACTATAATGAACGTCTTTTCATATCGGCATATGTACCTCCATATTTTTAATTTTGAACTATTTTGTAATAAATTTTTAAAAATTTTTGTTAATGTTTATTTGTTTTTGAGAGAGAGAGAGAGAGAGAGAGTGCGAGCAGGGGAGGGTCAGAGAGAGAGGGAGACACAGAATCCAAAGCAGGCTCCAGGCTCGGAGCTGTCAGCACAGAGCTTGACACGGAGCTCAAACCTATGAACTATGAGATCATGACCTGAGCCAAAGTCAGATGCTTAACTGACTGAGCCACCCCTCATTTTAAACTATTTTTTGAAGTGTATTTATTTATTTTGAGAAAGAAAGTGTGTGAAGCGGGGTGGGGGTGGGGTGTGCAGAGAGAGATAGAGAATTGTAAGCTGTCAGCCCTGACATGGGACTTGAACTTGCGAGGCTCAACCTCATGAACAGAGACATCGTGACCTGAGCCGAAACCAAGAGTTGGACATTTAACCGACTGAGCCACCCAGGAGCCCGTATCTTCTTTGTATTTTGGCTACAATTTCCTTTTAATTTTTTTTTTCAACGTTTTTTATTTATTTTTGGGACAGAGAGAGACAGAGCATGAACGGGGGAGGGGCGGAGAGAGAGGGAGACACAGAATCGGAAACAGGCTCCAGGCTCCGAGCCATCAGCCCAGAGCCCGACATGGGGCTCGAACTCACGGACCGCGAGATCGTGACCTGGCTGAAGTCGGACGCTTAACCGACTGCGCCACCCAGGCGCCCCAGCTACAATTTCCTTGAATTAATGTATCAGATTTAAGCAGTGTCATATTAATTTATATCTAACACTTGCTATTATAAACAAAAAGCAAGTGGGGGCACTTGGGTGGCTCCGTGGGTTAAGCGTCTGACTCTTGATTTCAGCTCAGGTCGTGTTCTCACCATATCAGCCCTGCGCCTGGCTCCATGCTGGTCTTGGAGCCTGCTTAAGATTCTCTCTCCATCTCCCTTTGTCCCTCCCCTGCTAGTGCACGTGCATGCTGTCACTCTCTCTCAAAAATACATAAATAAATGAAAACCAAACAAAACTGTGAATGCACATCCTATTACATATAATCTTGGCACACTTGTGTAAGGTATATTTATCTTAAATTCTGGTAGATATTGTTAAAAGAGAATGCCAATAGGGGCGCCTGGGTGGCTCAGTCGGGTAGGCATCTGACTTCGGCTCGAGTCATGATATCCAGGTCGGTGAGTCTGAGCCCCGCGTTGGGCTCTGTGCTGACAGCTCAGAGTTTGGAGCCTGCTTCAAATTGTGTCTCCCTTTTTCTCTGCCCCTCCCCTGCTTGCACTCTGTCTCTCAGTCTCTCTTTCAAAAATAAGTTAACATTAAAAAAGAGAGAGAATACCAGTAGACTTCCACCAATATATGTGAAAGTGCCTGTTTGCTTGTACCCTTACCAACACTGAATTTTATCAAGATTCAAAATTTTTGCCACTCTGATATGTGGAATTTGCTGTCTCTACTGTTTTGAGTTGTCTTTCTTATGAACAACGTTGAATGCATTTTTATATTTATTGGCCATTTGTATTTCTTTGGTCTATGAGCTTTCTGTTCATACTTTTTGTCCATTTTAATTGTTCTCTCTCTTATGGATTTGTAAGAGTTTCTGTGTATAATAAGGAAATTAGTCCACCGTCATATCCATGTGTTCATTATTCTAAAAATATTTATTGAGTGGCTCTGATGTTCCAGGCACTGGAGATCGTGCGTGAACAAAATAGATACAATCCTTGCTCTCGTCCAGCTTACATTTATCGGAAAGAGACAAAAAATAAACAAGATAAATAAGCTAAATACATAGTATGGAGGCTAAGTGAGGAGATGTGGTGAGAGCTTACGGTCTCCTGTGATTGTTTCTATTCTCTCAGCGAGAGCGGAAACAGCATCATTCACTGAAAGGGAGAGTCAGGGGGTGATGGAGGTTTGAGGAGGGGGGACAAGGACGAAATAGTTGCACGTGACAGAGAGAGAGGAATGGACTAGGGACGTGAAGAATGATTGCCCGGAAACACCAGGACCCACCTGACATGATTCGTCTTGAGCGTCAGGAGACACCAGTCACCACCTTTGGGTGTTGCTGTTGCCATTGTTGTTGGAGTCAAGTTCAGTTGCACAGCCACACAAAGGGAGTTAGTGGAAAAAGGAATCTTGCCAGATCTATTTTTACAAGAGCCATATAGCAAAATACCACAGATCTGTGGCTGAAATGACAGAAAGTTATTTTCTCACAGTTCTAGGGGTTGGAAGTTCAAGACAAAGGTGCCAGCAGGTTGGTTTTTCTCGAGACCTCTGTCTTTGACTTGCAGATGGCCACCTTCTCCCAGTGTCCCTACATGGCCTTTCCTCTGTGCACGTGCATCCCTGGTACCTCGTCCACTTCTTTTAAGGACACCGATCCTATTGCTTTAGGCCCCGGCCCTTCTGACCTCTTTAACCTTAATTACCACCTCAATGACCCCAACTCCAAACATAGACACACTGGGATTAGGGCTTTAACATGTGAATGGGGGGGGGGCACAACTCAGTCCCCAATACCAGATGAATTTGAAGAAATCAGAGGGGACAGGTGAGTTGAAGACAGATGCAAAAGAATGATTATCATGATGGAACATGGAATTTAAGGTAAGTAAGAAGGGAATTAAAAACTCTAGGTGTAAAAGGCAGTAAGTTTAATGTTCCTCCTTAGCTGTGTGGTAAAAGTAAAGAAAATGTTGGAGGTGGGACACTGGAGAGAGCCAGCTAGAAATAAAGGCACAGGTGGTAAAAGAGCAGAATGCCTAATATTGGGGTGTAGAGGGGTTGCAGTTATTGGTAATGAGATGTTTGACCATGGGAGAGTCAGTGGCTGCAATAAGTTGAAGGACAAGATCATTGGAGGAAAAGAGGTGAAAGAACCCAGAAGTCAAAAACGCCAGGATGTTACAGGGATCACCTCTGCCTATGTTGAAGTCACAAATACTTATGACAAGAGTAGCATTAAAGAGAATGAAAGGAGCAAAACGGCACCTCAAAAGTCTTTGAAAATGGAGGGAGGTGGTCTGGGCCAATGGATGACTGTAACAGAGAGTGCCAGTCTCAGGACATGAGTTCTCAAGTTGGGTAGAGAGAACCGATGGCCCAGTCATGGCAATCAGAAGCACGAGGACACACACCCGATTTCCAGGTCTAGAGATTAAGAAGGGGCAGAAAGAAGACAGATGCCCCTGGACAGGGCTGTGAGGAAGTGCTGTGCTCAGGGTCAGCCAGGTTGCAGTTGGAGCAGGAGGTTGATGGAAATATTCAGAGAAGAAGCGAAACCTATAGGAGATCTGAGTTTGACCGACAGCATGGCAGGAGAGTTTCAGGAATCAGGGGTGGATGAGGCGTAGGGCCAGAAATGGGATGTATGGGCCACATGGGAGTGTGGGTCTAGATAATGAGGGACATCTGGGCTTCTTGAGGTGATCCAGATTATTAGGGATAAAGATCATATGGAAATCAATGCTGATGATCCCCAAGAGGTTAATGGGGCAAAGCTCTGAGAGTGGGGGCAAGGAGAAGTGGGGGGCTGAAACTGGGAGAAAAGGGAGCTTTGTTATGAGCATATAGAGTTGTAGAGCAACACTTAACTCCTACGGATGGAGGTGTGGAGGCCAGGAGAATGGTGGTCATGCATGTTATCAATGGTTTCTACTCAGATTGATTTTGATTTTATTAATATATATGTATATTATATATATTTACCAAAGTTTTTATATGGTCAAATTTATTGATATTTTTTTCTCTATTCCTCTTAATAATATGATATGCCTAGGAATGTCTTTCCTATTTCAAAATCATATTTTGTGTTAGTATTTGTGTCATTTTCCATTTGGAGTCTATTTTGCATTAGTGAATATGTAGCAATCCAGAGTTTTGTTTTTTCTATATGGCCACCTCACTGTTCCAATGCCACTCATCAAAGAGTCCATCATTTTTCTCTGTTTTGAAATATCCTCGGTTGCCCTTTGAATGTTTACTTATTATATATTCACACCTTTTCCCTGTCAGCTCCTAACCAAGCCTTGAGCTAAAATGATCATTTCACAGCCTTTTTAAAGCTTCTGTGCCCTTGGTCTTTACCCTCTTGGCTTGAAAGAAAAAGCTGAGGGGCGCCTGGGTGGCGCAGTCGGTTGAGCGTCCGACTTCAGCCAGGTCACGATCTCGCGGTCCGTGAGTTCGAGCCCCGCGTCAGGCTCTGGGCTGATGGCTCGGAGCCTGGAGCCTGTTTCCGATTCTGTGTCTCCCTCTCTCTCTGCCCCTCCCCCGTTCATGCTCTGTCTCTCTCTGTCCCAAAAATAAATAAAAAAAATGTTGAAAAAAAAAAATTTTTGAAAAAAAAAAAAAAGAAAGAAAGAAAAAGCTGAAAACAAATGTCTTCTACCTTTAAAATCCAGATGTATCCTTGATCATTAAGCATCTGGGAGAATGTGATTGCACCTGGGCCTAGGACATTCATGCTAATTCTGTGATCTGTGTTTTGGGGGAAAGGTTTGAAATAGCTCCTGAAGAAAACCCCTCTTAGTCAGTATTCTCTTTCCTGATGACTTGATTTTGACCAACAGACTTTTCCTAGAAGAATATTAGAATCAGAGCCATGGGAAAATGGAATCCGGTATTCACAGTCCATTTACAGAATGGCAACCCCAATAACTGTTTGTATTTTTTTAAATGTTTAATGTTTATTTATTTTTGAGAGAGAGAGAGATACAGAGTGTGAGCAGGCAAGGGAGAGAGAGGGAGACACAGAATCTGAAGCAGGATCCAGGCTCCAAGCTACAGCCCAGAACCCGGTGTGGGGCTCAAACTCATCAACTGCAAGATCATGGCCTGAGCCAAAGTTGGACGCTTAACAGACTGAGCCACCCAGGCGCCCCTCGCTGTTTGTATTTCGAAGTCATATTGGAGGTATTTTTGTAGTAAACCAGGGGGCATTGACAGCAAGGAACATTACCTTGTTGCAAGCTCACAAACTACCCTTAGCTTTTGCTTGTTTCTTATATTTAGAGCCCTCTCACTTCTTCAATCCTGCACTACTGCCTTAAACTTGTAAGGCGTTTAATTCTAAAGAAGAGGATAGAACACTAAACAGCGATCCCTGGAGAAATGAGTGACGGGCCCGCATCACTGACACCTGCTATCCATCCTGTCGGATGGAAGTCCTACTCTCATCCCCTTCCCCCACTCTTGTTCATCCTGTGCGCTCTGGGGAGTCACTGTGGTCTTCCTGCCTCCAGCTCTCTCCCTTCTAATCCGTGGTCCAGATGGCCTCCCCAGTTCTCTTTCCAATATGCAAATGAGCGCATGTGGCTCTCCTGCTGAGGGAGTTCTCATGACTCTCCACTGCCCTAGAGTGAAGCCCAAACCCTGGAGCCTGGCGTGACAGCTTCTTCACACTCTGACTCCAACCTACAGCTGTGGCTGGATCTCCTGCTGTGCCCCTCCTCCAGCCCACAGTTGATCTCTGTCTGGCTACATGTTGTCACATCTCAAGTCTTGTTTACAGAGTTGGCCATGCCAATGATACCATCTTCCCAAACTAGGGAGGTATGGCAGATCCTGTAAGGCTTAGCTCAAATGTCAGCATCTCTGGAGAGTCCTCTCTACTCCCTTAGACAGAATCCATCATTTTCTCATGAGTATTCCTACGGAACTTAGTTTACATCATTATGAAAACAGCGGTCGTTGTTTTTTAGAGGGTTGACTTTGACACTGGCTCTGGCCTCAGACCGGGATGCTGCGTCGGTAGAAACGTGTTGAGCCAGCAACGCTGTCCTGTGTTGAGCACATGCATCATCTCATTTCGTCTTCCAAACAATCCTGCGAGGCAGGCATTTTTATAATCTTCGTTTCAGATAAGAAGTGGAGCCTTAAAATGATTAAGTAATTAGCTTGCACACAGATTGTATATTCTACGCCTGGGACTCACTCCCTTTGTGGGACTCCAAAGCCTGTGAATGAATGAAAGAGCTGTGTGCCACCTGGTGACTCCTTACAGAGAAATTGCCTTGTGTGGGAGGTCCATGTGGCACCGAGAGCTTTTTACAGTGTGTGTGACCTTGGGCAAGTTACCGAATATGTCTGAGTCTTTGGGTTTACATCTGTAAAACTAAGATAATGAACTGCTTAACTACCTCACAGGGCTTTTGAGAGGAGTCAGTGAAATAATGTATGCAAAAGACATAAAGGCTGGCAGAATAAGTTAGTAATAGATACTTTGTCTTTCCTTTTCCCTCATCACCTATTCCATGAAGACAACAGATTGTCCTCAGAGGCCTATCTGTCCTCCCTGACCAGAGAGGAAACCAAGCAGGAGCTGTGGAGATAAACGTCCAATGGAATGACAGGTTTAGGCAGAATTAGCTATAGCTTGTACCAGTTCCATGAGGATCTCAGATAAATAATGCTCTTAAATATACCGTAGCATTGCTTTTATCGCCTATATCCATTTTGGGGGAGGAATAGCCTCATCGAGTGCCAGAGAAAGGAAGAAGCAACCAGAAATTATCTCTTGTTTGTCCTCAAGGGACTATCATTTCTTGCCACAAGATCTCACGGCTTGTACACTGGCTTTCAAATTCAAGAGAAAAACAACCCCTTAGAGATTCTTTTCTTTTGCTTTTTGGCCCTGCCAGCACCATTATCAAATGACTTTCACATTCTGTGCTCCGGTGATTAGACGGTGGCTCTCATGGCTGGTGAGAAGATATGAGAGAAAGGTGTCTCAGCCCTAGAACTTTGTGTCTTTATCCCATTCAACTTTCAGATATCAAATATATGTTTAACACCTAAGACATGTGAGGAACGAGGGCATTAGGATGAGGACGGTCCCTGGATCGTGCGAGGCTTGTCCAGCGGCAGAGGCAAACAGGTATAACATGGCCGCTAACTTGGGTAGTTGGTGATTTGAGATGGGTAAGCACAGAGTGTGAGGGGGGCTACAAGAAAAAGATTCTTAGCCTGTCTGGGAATCAGCGAATGGGTCGGTGATAGTCTGGAGCCACCCAGAGAAGGTATCCTGGGATCAAAGTCTTGGAAGATGACTAGAAGTTAGCCAGACTAAGAAGGAACAAACGGTCTTTTTTATCCTGAGGCAAACCTGCTATTGGAGTCTTTCCTGAGTACTTAATCCTGTTACAAGTTCCACAGGCAAAGTTATAAGTTCGCACGCTAGCTTGGTGACACATACTACAGAAATGAAGAACTATGGGGATTTTTGGACAATTTTTCTAACATTCTACAGCTAGTCAACGGAGAGGTTGGGATTTGAATCTGGGTCAGACTTTGAAATGTTTGATCTTTCTGTTACACTAAGCTAATTCTACAGAGTTCCTGATAATATCTGCATTCACCACAGGACAGTCATGTTGCTCACCAAGACATCATAGAATCTTAAAACTAAACTGAGATATAATTTATATATAAATGTTTTGAGGACTTATTTAAAAAAAATTTTTTTTAAACATTTATTCATTTTTGATGAACGGGAGGAGCAGAGAGAGAGGGAGACACAGAATCCGAAGCAGGCTCCAGGCTCTGAGCTGTCAGCACAGAGCCCAATGCGGGGCTCGAACTCACTGACGGCGAGATCATGACCTAAGCTGAAGTCGGGTGCTTAACTGACTGAACCACTCAGGCGCCCCTTGAGGACTTATTTTAGAAGAACAAGAAAGGAATCTTTCTGTGTATGATTTGAGGTTGCAGTGATATAAATGGCATCAATGAAAATACAGTTATTTTGGCAAAAAAGTGTTACAGGATGGCTGCGTAGCTCAGTCAGTTGAATGTCGGACTCTTGATTTCAGCTCAGGTCATGATCTCACCATGCATGAGTTTGAGCCCTGAATCAGGCTCTGCATTACCTGTTGATAAGGTGATGTCACCTTCACTTTATACATGAGGAAACTGTAGTCATGTAGCTCGCTCAAAGTCTTAGCTGAGGGCAGTGGAGAAGTTATCATGAGGACACAACGCTTTCAGAAGCAAAAGGCAATTTATGTGCCAGGCACTCGCTTGGAATGTTCACCCAATTTCTATTTAATTCCTATCACAGCCCTGGAATGTAGGTGTGTCCCCAACTTTTGGAAATGAGAAAACGGGCCGAGAGGCGGGGTATGACCAAGTGAAGCCCACAGTGTGGCTGGGTTCGAACGTGAGCCCAGTTTTCCGAAGCCACGCATCCATCCGCACGTTTCTGCGAGCCATGTCTGTTTTCCAGCTGTATCCCGACATTTAGCATCGTGCCAGTCACATTGTGACGGCTCTGTGCCCCCTTCTGTGGAACACCTAAGCGATACTGGAACGTGTACTTGGGTGACTAAGCAAGGACGGCGACAGGGACACAGAAGATAGTTGGTGGAAGTTGCCCCACTGCTAAGGAGAAAGCCAAGGCCAGGGCAGTGAAATTCTACCAAATAAAAGCTCACTGGGGAAAAAGGAAATAGCAAAAGTATTACTGCAAATAGAACTTGAATTCTTCCCTTAGAGTCCATGAGCATGGCATTCGAGTGCTTCTCTGGACCCCCAGCTGCCTTGGTTATGGAAGCACTCTGACCTTTCACTCACCCCGAACGTCCTTAAACCAAACACCCTTGCCCTTTGCCTGACTCCGTAGGAAATGCAAGATCTCTCCAAATAACATCTAGGCTAGAGCCCAAATACGAAATTACCTCTCCTTATTTATTTTTTAAGATGCCGTTTGTCACAAACAACTCTCCGCTAATGAGTAACATTGGCTTTGATTGAATTGGCTTCTCAGTTTTGCAGCAACATGGATTCAGTAGCTATTCTGCACAATAGAGGACATTATTAACTTCCCACTCGATGGTGGAGAAAACCTGATGTCACATGAAGTTCTCCTGAGTTCCAGTCGTGGGTTCCAGCGCTGCGGCTATCACCAATTACTGCACGAGCCGGGCTGCTGAGCATCTTACCCTGGACGACTGTAAATTTAAGACATTCTTTGGATCTGTTTATAGCCCATCTGTGTCCTTAAGGGGTGTTTGGGAACGCGTGGGAGTGTATGGGGTCATCAAAATGATTGAGGGGTTGCCACTGGCATTTAGTGCTTAGAGACCAGGGATGATAAATGCCATGCAACGTGGGGGTCCGTCTCCCGCGACAACAACACATATTCTGACCAAGGTTGGAACTATCTCTCCACTGAGAAACAATAATTGAACTCCTCCCCAGTTTTCGTGTTCTCTAATTTTAAGACAGTGACCGAGAAGCAAATTACAGTTGTGTTAACTCTGACGAAGTCAATGAGCAAGAACTTAAATGTAGGCCAGCTACTGGCAAAACACCTCCTAAGAAGCAAAAACAACAAAACGATGGGAGGATTAAATACTAACAATGCACACGGGCCAAGAAGTTACTAAAATAACTTTACTTATCCTAACACAGTTTCTATTAATTATCGTAGATAGTTTGTAAGGCAGTAGCTTGGATGCCACGTGGGACATTAATTCTGCTAATGAACTCAGGGGCTGTGTGTTTTTCCTAGCTTCTTACCATAACCTCAGCTTCATACCACTTTGGATCCTATGAGAAAGGGCCCAAGATTTGGTAAACTTGGCATTATACCACTGAGCTGCTTTTATAACAGAAGAGCTACATGCTTCAGACTTCCTGCCACCTAATTATTTCATTTTGCCATTACAGCTAATTGTCAGTAAGGATAATGGAAATGACTCTGAGACGTTTTACTAATTCGAATCATCGTGAGCCTCTGGGTAGAATGATGCCAGCACTATGGCTGTTCGGGATGCATCTCACTTGTAGCCCTCTGTGCCTTGTGAGATTATAGGGTTCCAAAGCTTTGTAAAACAATAAAGTCCACTTTAAAATATGGGTATAGATACAAATATTGTTTTGGACCAAAGCGAAGTTTTGAAATATTTCTCCCATTTCATTCAGTTCAGGAATAGGTAAATCAATCTGCTCTTCCCACATTTGGGAGGGGGGCTAGGAGTGCCCATGGGTTTTTTTTTTCTCACCCGTTTCTTCTTTTTAATTAAAAATGTTTTTTATTTATTTGGAGGGGGAGAGAGAGAGAGAGAGAGAGAGAGCAAGTGGGGGAGGGGCAGAGAGAGAGCATCCCAAGCAGGCTCCATGCTGTCAGCACAGAGCCCAAGGCGGGGCTCCAACCCACAAACCATGAGGTCATGACTTGAGCTGAAACCAAGAGTCAGACACTTAACCGACTGAGCCACCAAGGCACCCCTCTTGCCCACTTCTTAAGGAAGCCTGGCCTCATTTCCTCATTTTCTCTGAGCTTGCATAACCATTACGTCACCACATAATGTTTGATCCACATGTGGCCAGCTCTATTACCACAACCGAGCCTCGATTTTGTTTGAAGCAGCTGTGGTCCGGCCTCGGGTAATGGACTGTGACTGATCATGATCAGTCAAGACAAGCCTGGCCCCCAATTTTCTAGCTGTTTTTGCAGAGGAGAGTCACCATGTTAACTAGTTCTGGTGATGAGATCTTGACTTAGAGGGAACTCTTTTGTAGGGCTTTCTAGGAAAACTCTTTTTCTTTTTTTAAAAAAAATTTTGTTTTCAATGTTCATTTATTTGTGAGAGACAGAAAGTGACAGAGTGTGAGTAGGGAAGGGGCAGAGAGAGAGGGAGACACAGACCAGGCTCTGAGCTGACAGCACAGAGCCTGATGTGGGGGCTCGAACTCACTAACTGTGAGATCATGATCTGAGCAGAAGTTGGACACTCAACCAACTGAGCCACCCAGGCGCCCCAGAAAGCTCTTTGTCTGAGAAAACAAAACCTGATGCCTGGAAATACAGCAGCCATCTTGTGACCAGGAGATGGAGCACAATCTAAATCGCTTGATTCTCTGATGGCATCTTCAAGTGTCTGTCTAGACCTGTCTGCTCAACTTATGGCTTCTTGGAATGTTAAAAAAAAAAAAATCAACCTCTATTTGCTTAAATAATTGTAGCTATTTACCATCAAATATAAACCTGACTGATATATCATGTTTTATGCTAAACTGAAGGTATAACTCTGGGGGGTGGGTCTTGGAAATTTTGGTATGAGAATATTGCTGGCAGCAGTAAAGTGTTGTGAACTTAATATTAATATATAGCTTTTAATTTTTTATTTTTGAGAGAGAGAGAGGGTGGGGGAGGGGCAGAGAGAGAGAGAGAGAGGAACAAAGGATCCAAAGTGGGTTCTGCATTGACAGCAGAGAGCCCAATTCGAGGCTCAAGCTCACAAACTGTGAGATCATGACCTGAGTTGAAGTCAGATGCTCAACTGGCTGAGCCATTTAGGTGCCCCAACATTAATATGTTTTAATGTTTTTAATGTTTATTTATTTGGGGGGGGGTGGAGAGGCAGAGAGAGAGGGAGACACAGAATCCAAAGCTGGTTCCAGGCTCTGAGCTGTCCACACAGAGCCCAACACGGGGCTGAACCCACCGTGAGATCATGACTTGAGCCCAAGTTGGACCCTTAACCGATTGAGCCATCCAGATGCCCCAATATTTTAAAGCTATTATATGTGAAATATCCCTTCCTTCTCCAGCTGGTGGAGATTTGGGTGAAATGAGCATGTTTGGATAAAGCAGGTCCTGCCATTGCCCAGATGTGCTTCAAGAAGTCAAGGTGTCATACGAGAGGGGTGTAAAAATGTCAGGACTGCACATCCCCAAAGTATCACTTCCATAAGAAAATGATAGAACTGGGAGAAGAAAAGAAAACAAATGGATTAAATTGAATTGAATTGAACATATGGGAATATAGTTGTGATTTGAGTTGTATATATGTCCTATTATTCAAGTGGTTGAAGAGGATATAATGGTGCTTCCCAAAGGAAATAATTCACATTTTTATTATTGGGTTTTAAAGTATACTGGAAAAAACAATGGGCCTCAGTCAACATTTCTGAATCCTATTTATACTCCACAATTTTACTCAGTCTCTCTCGAGTGCCAGTTTCTCAACTATAAAATGGGGGTAATAACTCATGTCTTGTCTACACAGAATTGCCATAGAAATCAAGTAAGATGAAATGTATAAAATCCCATTTTATACTCTATTTGCTATGCAAATGGAAGAGGCCGCCAACATCATCATAACCATATCGTTCCAAGTTTTACACAACAGACATGATCATTATTGTCATCTTAGCAGTTTGGCTGTGAAGACAAATCTTGGGTTTATTTCCACTTTAGTAGCATCTTCTAGAGGGGGTGACTCCCACAGGCTAGATGTTGACACCCACACTGACACCCAGTGCTTGTGCACTGTGTTGCATTAAAAAGCAACAACCCTTTACTATTCTGAGAACTCTGAGCAGTTCTGAATAGTGAAGAACCAAAGGAATGATCAGATCCTTCTTTTGGAACTGGAACAGGAGAACAACAGAGATAGATGGCATAATGATAGGGGAGAAGAAATACACGGAGAAAAGGCCATGGACGGAAGCCACGGGGCAGTCAGAGCCGTGAGTAACCAGAAGCTGATTAGAGAGGAGAACAGAGAGATACCGTGGCAGCAGCTGGCAGTGCAGCAATAAAGGAGAGACGGGAACCAGGTCCTGTGAATGACACAGTAAAGCAGAGATCTCTGGGGGGATGACAAGGCAAGTCGTCCCATCACTGGCACAAGAGTTGTCGCATTTATGCTGGGTTTGTCAGATTAGAGCAGAGAGCCACTGCAGTGTGTGGAACGTGTTGGGGTCCCTGCAGTTGGAAAGAGACTAAATGGGCAGCATGAAAAGATTCCTTTTCGTTCTTTCTCTTGTATTTCTTCTCGGGTATCATCTGGTGTAACTGAAACCCACCTCTTTCCAATCAGCCTGAAAAGAGTGAATATAGTCTCCATTTATACATTCGCATGTGCTCGTATTTTACTTATTAGTATTTTATTTTATTTTTTTCTAAAGTTTATTTATTTATTTTGAGAGAGACAGAGACAGCGTGAGTGGGGGAGGGGCAGAGAGAGAGGGCGAGAGATAGAACCCCAAGCAGGCTCTGCACAGTTGGCACAAAGCCTGATGTGGGGCTTGAACCTACGAAACTGTGCGATCATGACCTGAGACAAAATCAAGAGTCTTAACTGACTGACCCACCCAGGTGTCCCTACTTATTAGTATTTTAAATAAGAGTAGCCATTTGTCCTGTTTGGTAATTTCCCCCTCACATATATTATAAATATCTTCCCTTACTAATAAATATATTTCTACAATTTTTAATGGTGGATCCAATGTGCACAGAAAACTTCCCCTTCTTCCCTAATACACAGAGAAATGACAGATAAAATGATAAAAGGATCTTAAGACCACACAGGGGTGCTTAAAAATAGGAAAGAAAATCATTGCCAACAGAAATCAAAGGAACCCAAAGCATTCAGGGAAAGGAGCCTAAGGACACAAAGGACACTTTGTGGTCCACTGGGAGCTGCGGATATATACCGCACAGAGAGGAAGGCTGGGATGCTGTGTGACGTTAGAGGCTGAGAGCATGCTTCATAGTAGATAGAGGCTGGAAATAGCCTGGAGTCACAGCTGGAAATGGACCCACTGTCAGGTACCAGGAGAGGAAACATTCTCTCAAGATGGGGATCCGATCCACGTGACTTCGGGTCTAGGGCTTGGAAATACACCATCTGTGTGGGGAGGGCCCAGAGTCCAGTCAGCTGCCTAAGCACCGCTGAACACCACACCCTCTGTAGGGCCGAAGGGAGTCAATCCTGAAACTGAAAAGTTCTAACAGCAACTGAAAATAAAGAGCAAGGAGGGCGTGCAAGGAACTTCCTATCAGAGACAAGAGGTATTACAAAACCACAGCAAATCAGACAGTGTGGTGTCAGAGTAAAAAGAGCAAATAGATCAATGATTGAGAATAAAGAACTCAGAAACACATCTGCGCACACCATGGAAACTAGATTTATGATAGAGACGGCTTTACAAATCAGTGGGGGAAAGGATCCATTGTTTAATAAATAGTATAGGGATAATTGGTTTTCAAAACAAGCAAAAAGTTATCCAAACCTCACAACATACATATATAAACACATAATTCCAGATAGAATAAAGCTTTAAAGAAGAGAAAAATTGGAAAAAAATATATTACAAAATTATTGTAATATAATCACGTATGTTACACATAATGTATTACATATAATTACATCTATTGTAATATTATATGCAAAAATATTTTTGTAAAAAATCATATAGGGAATAAATAATACAGAGAGTGATATTAAAAGCATAAGCTCTGAAAAAGTTTTAAAATTTGACCGCATCCATATTTTAGAAATGTTTTGATATTAAAGATACCATAACAAAGTGAAAAGGCAAGACATGGTTTAGAAGAAAATATTCACAGATGGATAAAATATTAGCATCTGGAGAAGCACGACCCAACAGAAAGCTAAGCCAAGCCACGCGCGCTTTTCTACTGAGATAAAAGAACATGTAACATGAGATCTACTCTCTTACCAAACTTTTAAATGTGTACGACAGTATTGTTAACAATATGTACATTTTTGTACAGCAGATCTCTAGAACTTTCTCATCTGTGTGACTGAAACTCTACTCCCATTAATTGGGAATTCCTTACTTCTCCTCCTCCCAGGACTGGGCAACCTTCATTCAACTCCCTGCTTCCATGAATTTAACTACTTTAGATACCGTGTATAATGGGATCATGTAGTATTTTTCCTCCTGTGCCTGGTTTATTTCCCTTAGCATAATGTCCTCACAGTTCATCCGTGTTGTACCATATGACAGGCTCCTTGCATGCCAGCGTTCTAAGAGGCTTAAAAATGCTTAATTGTATTTATAAACCACATTTTACTTACCCATATGTCAGTTGATGGACATTTACTTATTTCCATTTCTTGACCATTATAAATAATGCTGCAATGAGGACAGGAATGCAAATATCTTCCAAGATCCTGTTTTCAGTTCTTTTGGATAAATACGTAGAAGGGGAGTTGCTGGATCAAATGGTAATTCTTTTTTTTTTTTTTTTTTTGAGGGGAAACTCTATGTTGGTTCCTCCAAGGTGGCTGTACCAATTTATATTCCCAGCAACAATGTATACATAAGCATTTCAATAACCCCACATCCTCTTCAACACTTGTTATTCTCTGTTTTGTTTTGTTTTGTTTTTATAATGGCCATCCTAATAGGTGTAAGGTGATAGTCTCATTGTGGTTTTGATGTATATTTCCCTGATGATGAGTGATGTTGAGCATCTTTTCATATTATCTATTGGCCATCTGGATGTCTTCTTAGGAGAAATGTCTAATCAATCTTTGCCCATTTTTAAATCAGGTTATCTGTTTTTTGTTGTTGTTTCCTATTTCTACCAAGAAAAAATGCCATTGGGGTTTGATGTAGATTGATTCTGCAGATTGCTTTAGGAAGTATGGATATTTTAGCAATATTACATCTTCTGAACAATGAACACAGGATGTCTTTCCATTTCTTTCCATCTTTAATTTCTTTCAGTAATGGGCAGTTTTATAAGTCTTTCACTTCCTTGGTTAAGTTTATCCGAGGTATTTCATTCTTTATTTGATGCTGTTGTAAATGAGATCGTTTTCTTACTTTACTTCTTGCATTGCTCACTCTTAGTAGAAACACGACAGATTTCTGTATGTTGGTTTGGTATCCTGCAACTTTGCTGAATTTGTTGACTGGTTCTACTCGCTTTTTTTGCGGAATCTTTAGGGTTTTCTATATATAATACTATGTCATCTGCAGAGATGTCTTCCCTTCAGACTTGGATGACTTCTCTCTTTTTACCTCGTTGCTCTTGTAGGACGTGTAGTAATGAATTGAATAGAAGAGATGAGAATGGGCGTCCTTGCTTTGTTTCTGATCTTAGAGGAAAATCTTTCAGTTTTCCCCACTGAACATGCTACTTATGAGGCTTACATATATTGTTTTTATTATGTTAAAGTAATTTCCTTCTGTTTCCATTTTGTTGAGTGTTTTTTTAAATCATGACAGGGTATTGATTTTTTTCAAATACTTCTGCATCTATTGAGTTGATCATGTAATTGTTTTTAATGTTTATTTTGAGAGAGAGAGCGTGAGCAGTGGAGGGGCAGAAAGAGAGAGGGAGAGAGAGAATCCCAAGCAGGCTCCACGCAGTCAGCACAGAGCCCGACGCAGGGCTCAATCTCACAAACCATGAGATCTTGACCTGAGGCAAAAACAAGAGTTGGACACTTAGCTGACTGAGCCACCCAGGTGCCTGATCATGTAATTTTTTTATCCTTTGTTCTGTCAGTGTGGTGTTATTTCATTAATTGGTTGGATTGCAGATGTCGACCAATCCTTGCATCCCAGGGATAAATCCCACTTGGTCATAGTATATGATGAATGCACTATTGAATTAGACTTGCTAGTATTTTCTTGAGAATTTTTGCATCAATATTCATCAGGGATATTAGTCTGTAAATTTCTTTTTTTTTGTAATGTCTTTGTCTGGCTTTGGTATCAGAGTAATGCAGAACTTATAACATGAGTTTGAAAGTATTTCTTCATCTTTAAATTTTGGGGAGTATTTGAGAAGGATTGACATTATTAAAAAAAAATGTTTGGTAGAATTCTCCAGAGAAGCCATCTCAGCACTGGTGTTTCTTTGTCAGGAAGTTATTGATTACTAATTCAATCTTCTTACTCATTATAGGTCTGTTCAGACTTCATATTTCTTCATAATTCAGTTTTGGTGGGTTGTATGTTCTAGAAATTTACCCATTTCTTCTAGGTTCTCCAGTTCACTGGTGCATAATGGTTTTAATAGTCTCTTATAATCATTTTTATTTCTGAGGCATCAATTGTAATATCTTCTCTTTCATTTCTGATTTTATTTATTTGAGCCTTTTGTTTTTTTTCTTAATTAGTCTACCTAAAGATTTGTCAATTTTGTTGACTTTTTTTTAAAAAAAAACAACTTTTAGTTTTGTTTATTTTTTTCTGTTGTTTCCTAGTCCCTATTTTGTTTATATCTGTTCTAACACTAATTATTTCTTTTCTTCAACTAATTTGGGCCTCGTTTGTTCTTATTGTTCTAGTTTCTTGAGGTGTAAAGTTAGGTTGTTTATTTGAGAAACTTCTTTTTTAATGCAGACATTTACCACTATAAACTTCCCTTTTAGTATGGCTTTTTGCTACATCCAACAAGTTTTGGTATTTTCATTTTCATTTGTCTCAAAATACTTCTAATTTGCATTTTCCTTCTTCTTTCACTCAAAAGTACTTTTAAATTTGCATTTTCCTTTCTTCTTTCACTCATTGGTTGTTCAAGAATGTGTTGTTTAATTTCCATATTTTTTTGTGAATTTTCTGATTTTTCTTCTGTTTTTGACTTCTAGTGTTATTCAGTTGTGGTCAGAGAAGATAACTTAGTATGATTTCAATCTTCTTAAATTTGTTCAGACTTGCTTATGATCTAGTATGTAATCTATCTTG
>NC_064811.1:174732910-174874783 GCF_023721935.1 Panthera uncia
TACTTGATGTTCCCTCACCATTTTTGTAGAGTCTCTACTTCTCCAAGAGATGGCTGCTTATCTCACATCTTGGATTTTTCTCCTCATTCTTCTGCATATGGGTGTCTCACTACCACTTGATGATGAGCTCCCCAAAGTCGGGAGCGACTTCCTTTTCCCTTTCAGGTGCCCTAAGGTCCAGGATAAGCAGTGCCATGAATGGGTGCGTAGTTAATGTCCACGGAAACAATCTGGAAGAGAGCTGCTTCCATGGCTCAGGCCTCCTCGCGTGGCTTGACTGGGCGTGGGCTGACCTAACCAATGCTCCAACAGGGGCTCTGAAAGAGGTGTCCTCTTGATAAACTGGCCCCTGCCGTGTTGTTCAATGTCTGTAACTCTGAGAGCATAACTGATTCCTCCTATCCCACAACACGAATTCCATGGTGCGAGAGAAGAAGCCTAGCCTCGAGCCAGACCCAGCTTTGTTAAAAGGACAGAATAGGGCCACGGAGATGCTAGGTGAAAATATTAGCATGTAAAATGCACGCACTGTGGAAGAAAAGGGAAGTAAACAAAATCTGTGCACTTAACCAGGCAACTTTCTTTTTTTTATTGTGTTTACTTATTTTTAAGTTTTTACTTAAATTCCAGTTAGTTAACATACAGTGTTATATCAGTTTCAGGGACACAATATAGTGATTCAACACTTCCATACATCACTCTGTGCTCACTGTGCCCCAAGGGCACTCCTTAATCCCCATCACCTATTTAATCCATCCTCCTACCTGACTCCCCTCTGGTAACCATCAGTTTGTTTCTTAATTTCTCTCTTTCTCTCTTAGTTTTTTTCCCCCTGGCTTGTCTGTTTTGTTTCTTAAATTCCACAGATGAGTGAAATCATATGGTATTTTGTTTTTCTCTGACTTATTTCACTTAGCATTATAGTCTCTAGCTCCATCCATGTTTTTTGCAAATGGCAAGATTTCATTCATTCTTATGCCTGAATAATATTCCATTGTACATACATACACATCTTCTTTATCCATTCATCAATATTAGTTGATGGACACTTGGGCTGCTTCCATAATTCGGCTATTGTAAATAATGCTATAAACATAGGGGTGCATGTATCCCTTTGAACTAGTGGTTTTTTTGGGGGGGTGAATACCCAGTAATGTGATTGCTGGAACATAAGGTACTTCTACTTTTTAAAAAATTTTTTAAATATTGATTTATTTTTGGGAGAAAGAGTGTAAGCAGGGGAGGGGCAGAGAGGGAGACACAGAATCTGAAGCGGGCTCCAGGCTCCGAGCTCCGAGCTGTCAGCACAGAGCCTGACACGGGGCTCGAACCCATGAAGCGTGGGATCATGACCTGGGCCAAAGTAGGACACTCAACCAACTGAACGACCCAGGTGCCCCAAGGTACTTCCACTTTTAACTTTTTGAGGAACCTCCATGCCGTTTTCCCCAGCGGCTGCACCAGTTTGCATTCCCACCAACAGTGCACAAGTGTTCTTCTTCTCCGCGTTCTCACCAACACCTGTTGTTTCTCGTGTTGTTGATCATGCAACTTTCAAAAGGCCATTTCTAACCCATCACTGAAACACACAAGCTGCAAATAGTTCCCGAGTGTCTGTATACACAAAGCACCAAACCACAGGCTAGCGTGGGAAGGTGCTCACCACGTAAAGCAGGCGTTGGTGACATGGCAGACTGAGAGGGTTTTAACAAAAGGTTTTCTTTTTTTAATGCATAAATGAGCTCCCAAGAAAGAAAGTGAAATTCTCATTTTCCCAAAATGCAGAGGTTTTACAACGTTTTAAAGACAAAAACAAGAACAAAACCCAGAAACCACGCTGGCCGATACCGTGCCTTCTCCAAGGTAGGTTGGAAGAAAGAGCTTTATATAACACGATGATCCAGGGTAATGCTTCTCAAGTTCTAGTGTGTCCATGAATCACCTGGGATCTTGTTAAGATGAACATTCCGGTTCTATAGGTCTGGGAGGGACTAAAGTTCTGTGTTTCTAACAACCTCCAAGACGCTGCTGATGTTGCTGGTTCGGGGACCACACGTTGGATCTTGGCAGCATCGGGTTATAAAGTAAATATTTCACTTGTGCATTCAACCTCAACAAGGCCTGATAGAGATATGAAGCCAGGAACTAAAATCCTTGTCTTAAGCTAGGACCCTAACAGAGCTGCCTCCCCGGGTAAATGACAGACTGGAAAAATCTACCCGTTTGACTGAAGATATTACGAGGAAGTTTTTCTATTTCCATCTGGACGCTGGGTAGGGAAATACAGTCTCCCCTGAAACTGTATCTTGCCTGGATGAAGGATTCAAATTTACCTGTGTGGTCTAGAAAAGGCTAAGTTCAGGAATTAATATAAAAGCCTGGTCCTAGGCCAGCGATACCCAGAGTCCTTGGCAGAAACAGAGGCAACCATTAGAAGTTGCCTCAAAACCCATGCCATGAGAGCCTTCCACACACACACAATCTGCTAGAAAACAAATAAACAATTACAAATACGTAAGGAGAGGGGCACCTGGGTGGCTCAGTTGGTTAAGCGGCTGACTTCGGCTCAGGTTGTGATCTCACGGTCCGTGAGTTCGAGCCCCGCATCGGGCCCTGTGCTGACAGCTCAGAGCCTGGAGCCTGTTTCAGATTCTGTGTCTCCCTCTCTCTTTGCCCCTCCCCCGTTCATGCTCTGTCTCTCTCTGTCTCAAAAATAAATAAACGTTAAAAAAAAAAAAAACAAATACATAAGGAGACAACCCGCTATTTGCAAGAATGAGAAGGCAAAACAAAATCAAGAATTAGACTTTATTCAGTAGAATGGCAATATGAAATAGAATATAAAAGAAATATTAAAATGATTAAATACATACCCCCCAAAGGCAAAAACCCCAAGTAAAGACAAGGTGTTATGGGGAAAAACATATTTGAAAAATTTTTTTCTAAAAATGAACAAATGTCATTATAAGATTGAAATGCAATGTACAACTTAACCACAAATTAGCAAAACTGAAGAAAGAATATGTGGGTGGTAAAACAGACCCTTGTCATTTGTAATTGCAAAATAGATATGCACAAGTTATCCATTATGAAGCCAGAGGGAAAAGGGCTAGAAAAATATTAAGAAGCATCAAGAGAAATAGAAAATGGAAAAGTAGGACCAACATTTAGTGGGGGGTTAAGTTTTGAGAAATTGAGTGAGTGATCATATTTGAGTGATCATATTTGAAGATACGGAGGCATTAGTCCCAGACAGAACAGAGAACAATAAATATACACCAACACGACCCAAAGCTATAGAACACACACACAGGGACACACACTTAAAAACAAAAACAAAACAAAACAAAAACCTTAAAAGCTGCCACAGGAAAAAAGTAAGAAAGAGAGGAAAAGGAAAAAACAAAGAGAAGGAGAAGGAGGGAGGGGTGAGGGGAAAAAAAGGGAAGAGGAGGGGAGCAGAGAGGAGAGGAGGGGGAAAACAATGGGAGAAAAGGACATACTACACAGAGGACAAGTGTTACGATAAAAGGCTTCCCAATAACTGCAAGAGACCCTAGAAGGCAATTCAATAGTATTTCCAAATACGGAGGGGAAAGTAATTTTAATCTGGAATCTATGCAAGGCTAAACGACTAAACATGCATAGAGATGAAATAAGCCGTATTCAGACCAAGAGAGTATACTGTTCACAGACCCTCAATGAAAAAGGAGGACTTTGGGGCACCTGGGTGGTCAGTCAGTTAGGCATCGACGCTTGGTTTCGGCTTGGGTCCTTGTCTCACGGTCTGTGGGTTCATGGGACCTCGGGCTCTGTGCTAACAGCAGGGAGCCTGCTTGGGATTCTATCTCCCTCTCTCTTTGCCCCTTCCCCACTCTCTCTCTCCCTCCCTCTCTCAAAATAAACAACCATGAAAAAAAGAAGAAAAAAAGGGTGGACTTTAAGAAGGAAATTGAACCCAAATGGAAGAAATAAGGTGCAAACAGCCCTGAGATCTGAACCAACGACAGCAAAACAGTAGGGGCGCAAGACAAAAGGAACCGGAAGGCATTTCCAGCGACAGAAATTGTTGAAATGCACCCAACAAAGACAAAAGCTGGTGCTCTGTCCCCTTACCCTGCTCTATTCTTTTTCACAGTACTGTTCACTACCTGACATCACACACTTTGTTTTGTTTCTTGACTTTCTCCCACCAGAATCTAAATTGCACGAGGCTCCCCAGCCAGGCATATAACTGGTGCTCTTGTATTTATGGAACACAAGAAAGGGAACCAGGTTGTGCAGAAGGGCTTCCAAGTGGGTGGAGTCTAGGCTTCCTTCTCTGGGGAACAGGCAGCATGAGCTAGAGACGTAACTAACATTGATGAAATCCCCAGGTCCTGGGCTACACAAGACTCCTCTCCTTTTACGTAGGCTGGGCAAGAACGAAACCCATATGCTAGGGAGAAAAATGGATTGGTCTCTCAATCTGGCTTCAGACACAAGCTGAGCATTTTTTTTCCTCTCAGTTTATTGTTTATAGACATTACTGCCTGTTTCCAAGGGAGATGTGGGCTGCGATCGTATGTGCAACGTGATGTCATAGCCAGCTGAGGCAGAAGAGAGACGATTCCTGTCTGCGTGCTTGGGTAAAGCTTCCACACTCAGAACGTATATACACTCAATACCACTTAATGAGCTAGTAATTCCAGTTTTCTGACACCTACCTAGGTAGACCCCAGGCCACAGAAACCCTGAAATTCCGGTTCCAACAATGAATCACTGGAAATCAGAAGGCCCCATCTGGAGGTCACGGCCGGCCCCCCTCCTTGCCAACACGCTCCCTCATCTTTTGCATTCTCCGTTGCACAATGAAGACACCCTCCTTAGGCCCCCTCAGGTCCACCGGCTGCCGTGGACTCTGCAGTTCTGACCCGTCAGCGCCCACCCCGCCCCCACCAACCACCCTCCTGCCAGGTCTAGATACACACTACCCAGATTGCTTGTTCTAATGAAAGGTGTCAGACACAGTGTTCTCATTCAAAGTCCTGATGGCGTGAGGGTAACCCTGTAAACACAGAACTGAGGGCAAAGGACAAGAACCACTTCCCTTCCTCGCCTCCAGCGAACACAAGAACGGAGAAGGCATGTTTGAGAATGGGCTGGGTAGCTGGCGAGCCATGCAGAAAGTTCACTAGTGAGACACCGATAGCAGGCTAAAACGATGAGGAATAATCCTGATTGAGAAGCACCCGCGGTGTAGCCCCGCACCGCTGCCCCCACCACGCGGGCCGCCCTGCCATCTGCACGCGCTTCCTTCCTGGGTTGAAACAAGGTCCAAACCAAACAAACTAAACCTTCCTCTCCTCTTCTCTTTACCACCTTCCTTCACTGTTTTTTTCCCTGTCCCTGAAGGCTTGCCACACAACCTCTTCTTCCAGACGTTGGAATTGATCTCCTGAAGGCCGCTGATGGCGGCCCATCTCACCGTCCTTTCTTAGACCTTTAAGTGTAGGGCAGGCTTCTCTCCTAGATAGTAAGCTCCATGAGCACAGAGCGCGCATGTTGGTCTTTCTTGCTAATCCAAAGCTTCGTACATAGTAGATGCTCAATAATTGCTAGGAGGAAGGGAGGGAAAGAGGGAATAGTTTGGGAAAGGATGTCAACGCATACTGTATTCTTAAGAAAGAGCCACTCTCTGAGCCTAGGGAGTGCCAGAGAAATTTGAAAGGGTCAGATTTCACACCCACTTTGCAGTAGGACAACAATGTGGTTTCAATTCTGTTCTCTCACTGCTCCTAGGTGGGTTCAGCTGGCTGAGCGTATACCCTCATTCCTCTCTCACTAAGTAGATTTGTCTAAGAGGTCCTGCTGTCACTGTAGGCCACCCCCTCTCGTCTATAATTCACCAGCCCTCTAAAGCAGGTCATAGCAGATCCTACCACATTCAGAGAGGCGGGGAGTGCTAGCTTGAACTTCTCATAAGTTCTCCAGAAAGCGGCAAATTGTCAAACATGTACTGTTTCCTCACCATGGAGGAGAATGAGTGGGAAACCGTAAGCAGAAGACACAGACTTGGGTTCCAATGAGCTTTTGCTCTCATTCTGACAAGATTAAAACCACAAGATAATTTATGAACCATACAGATGACTTTTAATTAGCCCAATACTTACTTCAGACAGGAGAGAGCATTGTTGAGAGGAGAGGTAGAAAGAACTTCCTGGAGTGGGGTGGGGTTGCACGTTTGTCCTCGGGCACTGTAGACTAAGGTAGCAATTTCCTGAGAAACTTGGGTCTCAGGTCTGTCTGTGGCATTACATAAAGCCACTAGCTGGGCTCTTTCAGGGATACCTTAGAAGGTTCTAAGGGAGGGAAGGAAGTGACCGACGCTACAGACTTTCTATGTCTCTTAAAACTTTTTCGAACGTTTATTTATATTTGAAAGAGAGAAACAGAGTGCGAACGGGGGAGGGGCGGAGACAGAGGGAGACACAGAATCTGAAGCAGGCTCTAGGTTCCGAGCTCCAAGCTGTCAGCACAGAGCCCAACGGGGGACTCAAACTCACGAACCATGAGATCATGACCTTAGCGGAAGTCAGAAGCTTAACCCACCAAGCCACCCAGGCGCCCCTTTCAAGGACCCACAGGATGGGGCTGGAGTCAGGGGGAGGGGCACCTGCCTTGCTGGTAAGTGGAAAAGCAAGGCCCCCAGTATGCTCCTTCCTAGCTGTCCCACCTATGATTTGGAGCCCAGGGCTCCTGGCACACAAGAGACAAACGGCCATCCAT
Source organism: Panthera uncia (assembly GCF_023721935.1). Taxonomy (NCBI): domain Eukaryota; kingdom Metazoa; phylum Chordata; class Mammalia; order Carnivora; family Felidae; genus Panthera; species Panthera uncia. The sequence goes on from NC_064811.1 coordinate 174,739,679, forward strand.
GTTGTCCGTGACAGTTTCCATTTAAAAGTGAACGCCCACTTCAGTAGCACTGATGGCCACCCTACACCTGCAGCCTGGAGTGGGGTTTACACAACACACACCGAGAAGGGCTGACATGTGCGGGTGCCTCTGGAGATAGTGGCGGTTATATTTAGGCCTGAGCTCAAGTTAAACATGGGAGCTCCTGCAATATTCATGAAGACAGCGCAAGAACAAACACAAGTGCAGGGCCAGTGAAAATAAAAGAGCAAAGTGCAGGACTCGAAAGAATAAATATGCACATATCTCTGGCTCATATCCCGAGATAGGATAGAGCAGGTGGAGCTAGTCACTGTGGCAAGGTCGCAGAGGTGGGGTTGACTGCAGAGGAGCTTTTCCCATTGCCAAGTGCCCATTGTGATTGGAATGAACCACCCAGAACGTGCCTTCATTAACCATTAACCATCCGCTCTCCAGTTGCTATACTTATTGACAGCAGCCCATGCTCAAGAAAAGGCCAGGAAACCTTGGAGAAGTCACATGATGTCCCCGTGATTTAGTTTCTTAACAATAAGAACCGGGGAACTGAGTCACATAACCCCGAAAATCCCTCCAGCTTTAGGATTTTTCTACCTCACCTTGCTCGCTGCCTGGGAGACAAGGCTGAGAGACACCTTCTTCGTTTTCGAAACACTGTAGACATAGCGATCTGTTATCTTCACCACGTCCTCTAAGAGATCAGTTGGGCAAAAAGCACACCTTTTTCCCCCCAGACCTCAAGGTGATCTACCTGAAGGTTTAAGAGCTAAACTGCTAGAGGAAAATTGCACACTGTCCAGCAGCAGCACACCACGCTGGAGGCCCACACGGCACCTCTGAGCAGGTTAGAAAAGGAGCTCCCTCCAGGTAGGCTCACCTCCCCGTACCCCAGCCCCCCCACCGCCCCGGGTGTCGCTTCTGTCCAGGGAGGGGAGGGGGCAGAGAGAGAGGGAGACAGAGAAACCCAAGCAGGTTCTGCATTGTTGGCACAGAGCCTGACACGGGGCTCGAACCCACGAACCGTGAGATCATGACCTGAGCCAGAACCAAGAATCTGACGCTTAACAGACGGAGCAACCCGGGCACCCCAACATGGTATCACTTTCATCTATACCCTAGGACTCTTCTGCTTCCTGATTCATGTACCAGGCTTCCTCTCAGAGGTACATAGTTAGTGTGGGCACACACAAAATTACAAAATAGTACAGTGTTTTTATTCACTAATCTAAACTGTTAACCCCTTGAAAGCAGGAAGGACAGAGTTGATCTGTGCAAAATGCTTCACATGCGTAGGGGGTATTCATATGTTGTTGAATAAATGAAAGAAGTGAAGGATGAAAAATGATGCGACTGTGGTTTTGAATCGTGGATTTCTTTGAAATCTGATGAAAGCCGGAGATATTTTCCCACCAAAAAGCACAGGTGTATACACACAAAATTTTGCATCCAGTTTGGGAGACATCACCAACCTCCAGCAGGAAAAGTTTTAGATTTTAAGCCAAGATGAAAAAGTATGAGTCTTTAAAAAAAAAAAAAAAAAGTGGATAAAGGAACTTGGAACTAGCAGTCACCAAGAACCTAGGGATTTGACTTATAATCTTCTTTATCCTTTGCAACAACCCTTTAAAATAGACATTACTATCTCCATTCCACAGATGCGGAAACTGAAGTTTAAATAGCTTTTCCACTGTGAAATATCAGACCAATATTCATTCCAAGTCTTTTTCACTCCCAAATTCATATTCTTTCTGCTCTATCATTCTGCCTCCAAATATTACATGGTCAATTCCACTTATTGTGTTTTGCTGGAGGAGGCCTTCTAAAGAACTATCATCCAAACCTAGTAAAAAATATATTTTAAGTATTGTCATATATTTGGATTAGACAACTTTATAAATGATTTTTATTGAGTTCTAGAGAAATCTATAAAAATGATTTTTTTCCCACATTTATTTCTTTCTGAGAGACGGAGAGACAGAGTGTGAGCAGGGGAGGGGCAAGAGGGAGACACAGAATCTGAAGCAGGCTCCAGGCTCTGAGCTGTCAGCACAGAGCCGACGTGGGGCTCGAACTCACGAACCACAAGATCATGACCTGAGCTGAAGTCAGCTGCTCAACCGACTGAGCCACCCAGGCGCCCCTATAAAAATAATTTTTAAATGTATCTTGCATATTATATTTTGCTTAGGTTTTCAGACTAACAGTTAAAATGAAACCAACATAAAGGTGCCTGCCTGGCTCAGTCAAGAGAGCACACAACCCTTGATCTCGGGGTCATGAGTTTGACCCCGACGTTGGGTGTAGAGATTACTAAAAACTCAATAAATAAATACAAACTTTAAAAAAATGACAGCCATACATCAACTAAACAGACCCCCCTCCTAGGCACAGAATGTCGTGCTGTCCCTCACCATCTGAGGACAAAGAAAAGCAGAAGACAGTGTTCTGACTTTAGGGTGTACTGGCTCAGTCTCACACCATGGTTATGAATACATACCTGAAGGTCAGAAAAGCCAGGGTCTGAGCCAGGGTCTGAGCCAGGCTTTGCTACTAGGGAAGAGAACTTGGACAAGCCATTTCACTTCAAAGTCTCAACTGCCTCGCTTATGCATAAGGAAAATTAGGGTTTGTTGGAGGGAATTAATGAATAATGCATTTACAATTCTTAGCGTAATGCCTGGCATGTGAGAAATGCATACTATATGTTAGCTATTATTTTTCTTCCCCACCATCTTTGTCTACGTCCACATCATTCTACAATGAGCTGACATGAGCAGAATGAGGGCCTGATAGGTCCTCAGAAAATTCGACATAAATTTACCACATGACTGAGAAATTCCTCTCCTTGTTGTCTACCCAAAAGAAATGAACACACACTCCATGTAAATACCTACATGCGAAGGTTCATAGCAGCATGACTTCTAATAGCCAATAAGTGGAAGCCACACAGAGGTCCATTAACGGGATAAACAACCTGGCCTATCATACCATGGAATTCTACTTGGTGGTAAGAAGCCAACTACTGATACATGTGACAACACGGATGAGCCCAAAAATACACATGCCGAGTGGAAGAAACCACACCTACAGAAATACATATTGTATGATTATTTATATAAAATTGTGAAAAATTCAATTCAATAGTGTGGCTCAGTCTTTGCTGAGGGCAGGAGGGAGGGGAAGGAGGGAACGCAACCAACTTTGGGGGATGATGAATATGCTGTGTTGTGATGATGGCTTTATGGGTATACACATGTCAAGACGTCCAGGTGTGTATCTTAGATATGTGCAGTTTATCACATGCCAATTATACCTCAATAAAGCTATACTTAAAATGTTTTAGGGCGCCTGAGTGGTTCAGTCGGTTAATTGTCCGACTTCAGCTCAGGTCATAATTTCATGGTTCATGAGTTTGAGCCTCCTCTCAGGCTTGCTGCTATCAGCACAGAGCCCGCTTCAAATCCTCTGTCCCTCTCTCTGCACCTCCCCTGCTTGCTCTCTCTCTTTCTCTTTCTCTCTCTCTCAAAAATAAAACATTAAAAAGATAAATAGAACCACCCTACAACCCAACAATTGCACTACTAGGCATTTATCCAAGGGATACAGGTGTTCTGTTTCAAAGGGACACACACACCCCCATGTTTATAGCAGCACTATCAGCAATAGCCAAAGTATGGAAAGAGCCCAAATGTCCATCGATGGATGAATGGATAAAGAAGATGTGGTATGTGTATATATATACACACACACACACACACACACACACACATACATACATACATACAATGGAGTATTACCCAGCAATCAAAAAGAATGAAATCTTGCCATTTGCAATGAAGTGGATGGAACTAGAGGGTATTATCCTAAGTGAAATTAGTCAGAGAAAGACAAATGTCATATGACTTCACTCATATGAAGACTTTAAGACACAGAACATATGAACACAGGGAAGGGAAGCAAAAATAATATAACAACAGGGAGGGGGACAAAACAGAAGAGACTCTTAAATATGGAGAACAGACAGTTACTGGAGGGGTTGTAGGAGGGGGGATGGGCAAATGGGTAAGGGGCACTAAGGAATCTACTCCTGAAATCATTGTTGCACTATATGCTAACAAACTTGGATGTAAATTTTAAAAATTAAATACATACATACATACATACATACATATTTTGAAACCCTCTACAATGGCTTTCATTGCTTTCATAATAAAACCCTGTCTAAGATGTATTATGTATTGCTTATTTATCTTTCTCTTTTCTTTCTTTCTTTCTTTCTTTCTTTCTTTCTTTTTTTTTTTTTTTTATCTCCCTTCTTAGTTACTAAATGGTAAATCTCTTCTGGGAAGAGGTCATGTTTGTTTGGTTCACCTTTGGATCCTCTGTACCTAATACAGGGCCTGGTACAAAGGCAAATTGTTGATGAATGAATGATCATTCCAGGTAAAAGAGCAGTACAGAAAATATGATATAGACTACACTATACCATACCAGAGGAGGGAGAAAGAGCAGAAATTGAGTTGTCACAAAAGGCTTCATAAGGAGGGATGGCACAAAGTGCCCAGAGGGCTGGGGTAAATAGGAAGAGAGACAAAGAGGGGAGCTGCAGAGGGAGCCACAGGGAGAGCAAAGGCAAAGGTGTGATGGGGCCAGGAGTTTGTTAGGGACTTAGGTGGGAAAAGGAAGGCCTATCTCGATTGTGAAGAGTCTTCATTCCCATTGCAAGGCAGTATTTAGGACAGGCAGGATGGACCGCTGGCCAACACCGAAGGCAAGAATGCTAGCCAGGGACTTATATGGAGAATGGCCACAGGAGGCAAGTGATGGACATTTCCAGGACAAAGATTACAGGACTTTGGATGTGCTTAGCATCCTTCTCCAGCAATCCTGAAGGTACCACCAAAGTCAAGCTTCTGGAGCAAGCCTCTTGACCAGCCCCATGCGACTACTCCTCCTCTCTCTTCATCCTCACCCTCGCAGTGACAATCCAACAGTGACACTGTCCAAGAGCTTCTCCTGGGACCACCCCCAGGCAAGAAAAAGGCAATTGCCTTAGGGCACTTGGCTCTGATTCATGGCGTGTGGAAAAGGCCAATTCCCAGGCACCTCGGTGGCTCAGTAGGTTGAGTGTCAGACTTCAGTTCAGGTCATGATGTCATGGTTTGTGAGTTCGAGCCCCTCATTGTGTTCTCTGCTGTCAGTATGGAGCCCACATTGGATCCTCTGTCCCCCTCTCTCTCTGTCCCTCCCTGGCTTGCACATGTTCTCTCTCTCTCAAAAAAATAAATACTTTATGGCACAAAAACAGACACTCAGATCAATGGAACCAAATAGAGACCCACAAATGTGGGTCCCAGAAATGGACCCACAAACGTATGGCCAACTAATCTTTGACCAAGCAGGAAAGAATATCCAATGGAATACAGACAGTCTCTTCAGCAAGTGGTGCTGGGAAAACTGGACAGCGACATGCAGAAGAATGAACCTGGACCACTTTCTTACACCATGCACAGAAATAAACTCAAAATGGATGAAAGACCTCAATGTAAGACAGGAAGCCATCAAAGTCCTCGAGGAGAAAGCAGGCAAAAACCTCTTTGATCTTGCCCGCAGCAACTTATTACTCAACATGTCTCTGGAGGCGAGGGAAACAAAAGCGAAAATGAACTATTGGGACCTCATCAAAATAAAAAGCTTCTGCACAGCCAAGGAAACAATCAGCAAAACTAAAAGGCAACCGACAGAATGGGAGAAGATATTTGCAAACAATATAACAGATAAAGGATTAGTATCCAAAATATAGAAAGAACTTATCAAACTCAACACCCAAAAAACAAATAATCCAGTGAAGAAATGGGCAAAAGACATGAATAGACACTTCTCCAAAGAAGGCATCCAGATGGCCAACTGACACATGAAAAAATGCTCAACATCACTCATCATCAGGGAAATACAAATCAAAACCACAATGAGACACTACCTCACACCTGTCAGAATGGCTAACATTAACAACTCAGGCAACAACAGATGTTGGTGAGGATGCAGAGAAAGAGGATCTCTTTTGCACTGCTGGTGGGAATGTTGGCTGGTGCAGCCACTCTGGAAAAGAGTGTGGAGGTTCCTCAAAAAAACTTAAAATAGAACTACCTTACGACCCAGCAATTGCACTACTAGGCATTTATCCACGGGATACAGTTGTGCTGTTTCAAAGGGGCACATGCACCCCAATGGTTTACAGCAGCACTATCAACAATAGCCCAAATATGGAAAGAGCCCAAATGTCCATCGATGGATGAATGGATAAAGAAGATGTGGTATGCATATATATATATATATATATATATATATATATATATATATATACGCAATGGAGTATTACTTGGCAATCAAAAAGAATGAAATCTTGCCATTTGCAACTACGTGGATGGAACTGGAGGGTATTATGCTAAGTGAAATTCATCAGTCAGAGAAAGACAAATATCCTACGACTTCACTCATATGAGATCTTTAAGACACAGAACAGATGAACATAAGGGAAGGGAAGCCAAAATAATAAGGGCACCTGTTGGGATGAGCACTGGGTGTTGTATGGAAACCAATTTGACAATAAATTTCATACTAAAAGAAAAAACAGGGAGGGGGACAAAACAGAAGAGACTCATAAATATGGAGAACAAACTGAGGGTTACTGGAGGGGTTGTGGGAGGGGGGATGGGCTAAATGGGTAAGGGGCACTAAGGAATCTACTCCTGAAATCATTGCTGCACTATATGCTAACTAATGTGGATGTAAATTTAAAAAATAAAACAAATAAATAGATACTTTAAAAAGCTTATTTCCTTAATTAAGTATAGGTATCTTTAGACATCCTTGTTCTGATGCCTGGCTCTTCCCCCACCTTCTAAAGGCCTGTGAGCTGGGGCGAGATATGCAATCCAACTCTCTCTAAACTCGACAGGAAGCACTTAAAGGGCCTGGCTTTGTTTTGAACAGAGAAGAGAGAAAGCAAAGCAACTGAAAAGCCACTGTTTACTTTTCATACAATGCTAAAGCCAAACAGAAAGTGTTTGCTGTCTGCTGAATGCCCAGGAATGGAGACTTGAATCTGAACCTCTTGAATGGGGCAGTAAGTGTTCTATCTGCCTCAGAGCCTCAGCACTACATTTAGATAGTGCTGGAAGTTTACCAAGCACTTTCACAGACTTTATCTCATTTGATCCCCAGGTGGACCCCATGGTGAAGGTGGGGATTATTATGATTTCCACATCACACATGCCCCAGTGCCCTGGAGCTAGGAGGCAGGGGCCCAATGGACATTTCTTTAATGAGATCACTAAGGTTAAGTGACTTGCCTGTGGTCACAGAGCTGGGTTAATCAATGTTCTCTCCTTGTCCCCATAGAGGATCCTTAAACACAGAGCAAACTATAACTACTATAAAAGTCTATACCAATGGTTTGGGTATCCCTCGGTCACAGGTCCCGTATTTACAACACTTGACTCCTCGCCACCACACAGGATGATGATGGTAAGAGGTACCAATTATTAAGCATCCGTAATGTGCCTTCACTCAGCACCTCACTCATTTAATCTTTACAACAATCCAAAGAGCAGGTTATATTATCCTCCTTTCACCCGATGATGGTGAATTAACTTTCTCAAAGTCACTAGCTGTTCCAACAGCCAGTAGAAAGGAATCAGGATTCAAATCAGACCTTCTGGCTCCAACGCCTGTTCTTTTTTTCATTGTGCTATGATGGCTTTTAACCTGGGAATTATTTTTGGGTCTGTCCTACCCCCCACCACTCTACTCCAGTATACGACTGCACCCCGGTCCCCACCACCACTGCAACGACTCTCATAATATATACACACACCAGCCATAAGGGGGTTACGCATTTTTTTGTAGAATAGGAAAAAATCTCCTGAATCTTAGTATTTGGTTGAGTCTTTAAATCTCGCAAAGCACTTCAGGAGGTCCTGTCCTCTTCATAAAGACAGCCATTGTTAAACATTAGGGAAGGGCCAGTCTTGTAAGAGATGAAATACCTAGTAATCCCCAAAGCAATGAACCCCAGCAGGAACTCACATTGTAAAACAGAGCAAATAACGAGAAACACATTTATGTTCCCCAACCAGCATAAAGAGAAAAGAGAAAAGGAGATGTGGTCTTTGTTCCGAGCAGTTGGGTGGCTGGAAACTCACCATCCATCAAAAACACTGGACAGAAAGAATGAGCAAAGGCAAGCTCTCCCTTGTGTTCAGAGCAAGAGCAAACAGGTAGGGCAAATGGTTGGCAGGTTTTTGCCTCATCAAAGAGGTTCACAGATTGAAAAGTTTTGAGACTCGGTGCTTCCAAGGGACTGCGGAGAGAGGAATTGCTCGCTAAAACATCAATCCTTAACTCTTGTAGGGAGGCCTCTGGGATGTTGCGTAAGTCAGCCCTGAGAATAGGAATGAGATGATTTGCTGGCTGTCGGGATTCGTTGTGAGAGTCCACAATGATCTTCAATGTCTGTAATGCAATGGAATATTATTTTAGGAACTGGGGCTTGTCAAGAAGCACCCCAGCTCATTTTTCTACTTTCCTCAATGCTCTGTCTGCCATTTACAATATTTTCCAGCGAAGCTTTTAGGTTGCTAATAATGACTACTGTCGTTATTCTTAAACAATTACTTTAGAACAATTGTTAATAATTGTTGAAGCTAGGGGCGCCTGGGTGGCTCAGTTGGTTAAGAGTCCGACTTCGGCCTAGGTCACGATCTCACGGTTCCAGAGTTCAAGCCCTGCATCGGGCTCTGTGCTGACAGCTCAGAGCCTGGAGCCTGTTTCAGATTCTGTGTCTCCTTCTCTCTCTCTCTCTCTGCCCCTCCCCTGCTCATGCTCTGTCTCTGTGTCTCAAAAATAAACATTAAAAAAATTTATTAAAAAAAATTGTTCAAGCTAGCTAATTGACATGTGGGGAGCCATAATAAAAAAAAGAAGGGGGGTATTTTTCTGCATATAAATGATAAAAAGTATTAGCATCCTCCCTTAAAACTCAGATCTACCTGTCTCTTTGAAAAAACTCATTATTTTTCAAGTCTTAAGCTGTTTTACAAACATTATTTATATGGATACTGTGCCTTTTCATTTTGTAGTCTCTCAGCATCTGTATATCCACACCTTACACTCAGCAAACGTCTTCTTCTAGATAAAGCTCTCTAGAACATTCAGGGATTTATGTTCTGTTTCCTTAAATGTATGTTTTGCTCTCTTGGTCAGATGTGATATTTTCCTGACCCCTGGTGATTAATCCAGATTAACCCAGCTCTGTTCTCTGAAGGACTGGTACTGGGAAACTTATCATAGCTGCTCAGTACCCCCTTGGTTTCTCTGTGAATGACTTCAAAGAACAGATGACACCACAGGTCTTCAGAACTAACAGGGGCCATTGTCACAGAGCTTCATTGTTACACATGCGCGGTGTGGTCCACCATCCTTATTGCTGAGATGAGGCAAATCTAAAGTACCATGAAATGTCGTTTGCCCAGTCACCACAAGCTATAGAAGTCTTCAAGTTCTGGATGATCCAATCCTACCGTGTATCTGATCCAGGTCATGAGTGTCTGCTCTGCTGATGCACGCTTGCCCAAGTTGAAACGAAACTAGTGGGGAATAAATAAGTTTCCAAACCAAAACGAAGAAGTAAATTATGCTAATGACCTTGAGAAACGGAAGACATTTTGTGAAATCATAAACCACATCTTGTGCTTTTCAATTGGCCCACATGCTGGTTGCATGCATATCCAGCTATGATTCTTGCCAAAAAACAACTGCCACGCGAAACGTCACTGTACCATCAAATTAAGAGGCAATGTCACAAATCTATGTAACGCAGAACTGCTGTCATTGGCAACATACGCTCATTTTTTCATAATAATGCTAGGATTACAGTAAGATTCCATCATGCACTCAGTGTCCAGAGCAAGCCACTCTGGCCTTCACTGTGCTTAACTCCCCTCAAAAAATACGTGCACACTTGTATGCCCATTTTCTGTTTATCTAATTGTCATGGGTTGAATTTTATGCCCTAAAAATGCATATATTGAACTCCTAGCCCCCACTACCTCATTTGTGTCCCTATTTGGAAATAGGGTTGTTGATGATGCAATTACTTAAGATGGGCTCATGCTGAAATAGGGTGGGACCTGACCTGATATGACTGGTGTCCTCATAAAAAGGAGAAATTTGGAGATAGGCATACTCACCGAGAAAATACCACGTGATATGAAGGAAGACATGGGGGAGGGGAGTGCATCTACAAGCCAAAAAATGTTAAACACTGTCAGAAAATACCCAGAAGCTAGGAGAGAGGCATGGGATGGGTCTCCCCCATCAAAGCCCTCGGAACGAACCCACCTTGCTGACACGTTGAACTTGGACTTCTAGCCTCCAGAACTGTGAGAAAATAAGTTTCTGTGGCTTAAGCCACCAGGTTGGTGTTACCTTGTTATGGTAGCCTTAGCAAACTAATACCAAATATATCCATAAATATATAAATCACCAGGTCTCAAGAACTCATGGCACCATCGGCTCGGGGCTGCTATAAGGTATCCTCAGAAGTTGATAAACAGGGGAGGACTGAAGGAAAAATTGCTCATTTGGTGCCAAACAATCATCACTTAGGCTCCATATCTGTTTATCTATGGCAAGAGTAAATGTCAGTTCAAGTAATTACTCACAGCATCACCTGCTTAACCAATTAAACAGTTTCTGGACATCAATAAGATTTTTTTCTTGTTCCAGCCCAGACTCAGTGAACCTGACCACTGCTCCTAGGTACAGTGGTGTGGACAGAAACACTGTGAACAGCATGAGAGCCAGTATCCTTCCAATCACTCTACTTTAATGGTCTTCATAGCATTGTGGGAATCTCGTAATCAATACACAGACACGCACTTCAATATAAGTGCAGAAAGCTCTTTCCAACATCAGAAACTGATGCTTTTGCTTACTGGGTCCTTTTAGAGGTCTTTAAGAATGCCTGTCTCTTTAAAACTTGTGTATGGGTTCTGAAATACCATTGTAAATCCAGCGATCTGCATTTGACTCTCAAATGTACACTTAACATTTTGGGGAACTGGAGAGTTTGTTCCTAAGTGCTGTCATATGCAAACCAGACACTTACTTTCCCTTGGGATTCTTTTGGAAAATCTCATAACATTAGACCTTGACCTAAGAACCAGTGTCAAATTTGTTGTCCCTGATGGATTCATTTATAGAAAGGCAAAGTTCAAACTTGAGCATTTGGCACTCGAATGCAAAATGAGAGGAACTTTTTTATTTAAGCCCAAGATCACAAAACACTGGCAAGAACTCTAACTTTCTTGTGCGTATCGATGTAGAGATGATGGAGAAGTGTCAATGGGAAGATACAATTCATGTTCGGGGTATTCTAGAACAAGAGCAGATTGGCGGTGGTGGTATGGTAAACTTGCATATGAGGAGAATAGGGGAACATACATGCGTAAATAGAAATATTTTTTAATGTTTATTTTATTTTTTGAGAGAGAGAGGGACAGAGAATGAGACAGACAGAGCGTGAGTGGGCAAGGGGCAGAGAGAGGAGATACAGAATTGGAAGCAGGCTGCAGGCTCTGAGCTGTCAGCACAGAGCCCGACGTGGGTCTTGACCCCACGGATCGCGAGATCATGACGTGAGCCAAAGTTGGAGGCTTAACCGACTGAGCCACCCAGGCGCCCCTAAACATTTATCATTTAAAGAAGATCATTTATGTTTGCCAAAATCTGAACATGAATGAAATCTTTGGCTCCCTAAATGCTGAGTGTTAGAAAACAATATTGCACATTATTTTTTAAAAAGTAGAAAACACAGAAAACAAAAAGCACCCTTAACTGCACCACTCAGAAGCTGTCTGGCATATATGTTTTCTGTGGTACTTTCATCCCGCTCTCAGATTTCAGTTATACTGTGAAGTTAGTTTTCTTATCTCTGTCTTTCTTCCCACCTCCCATTACTTTGGACTCATTTTCTTATTTCACTCCTTTCTTTTCTAAAGCACAATCCATAACTGATGAGAATAGTCATAGCTAGGGAAGGACTGGGGCCTAAGGTGAGAGAGAGAGCTCCTTCTCATTTCTTCTCTGTCGCACAATTTAAATTTTTGAACAATGGGCCTAGATTACTTTTCAGTTTAGAAAAGGAATACATCTAAAACATCCTTTCCATTGGCCGTGTAATTCCCTCATATGGATGTACTTAAACATATTTAGATATTTCCCCTCGTTGGCTGTGCCAATTTTTCCCCGTTATTTTACTATCATATGTAATGCTATAGTGAGTACGCTTGTACAGGCTCATTGTCATCACTGGGATTTCTTTTGGCTGGATTTCTAGAACTGGAATTATTGGATCGATGAATGAGAACTTCTAAAGGCTTTTACACATTTGTGCAAACTGTTGTCTACAATACAGCACCCTTGTGCCCTCGCGCCAGCAAAACACCCTGGAGCTCCCCTCACCCCTCCTCCCACTGCCCCACCGCCCACCTCACCCCTCCTCCCGCTGCCCCACCGCCCACCTGTTCTGACAAAATACAAGAAGGAGGCTGACGCAGTCAGGTTTCTAGATAATTGGGGCAAGTGAGCGTCCTGGGCCCTCACATTAGCTTTGCTTAGTCAGGTGGGGTTGTCATTACTCACTCTTCAGTGTGTGCGGGGGTCTGTGTCGCACACACACACACAGGAATGTGATGTACACGGTGGGACTGATGCCAGTTCAACAGCATCCAAGCTGTGATTTCACCCTGCTGCCAGTCATTCTTCATTGGAAGGCAGCACGCCCTCCTTTCTGTCAGTCGTGTCGGGAGACGTTCTCACAGGGTGATTTCGGGGAAGCTCTCTCATCGCTCCCGTTCACGTCATGCTTCTCTGGATCTTACTCGCACTCCCATCAGCAAAACGCACCTGATCCATCTCACCACACCTCTGATTTCTTGAGCAAAGAGCCAAGTGGACTCTCCTACGTAATCCCCCTATTCTTCCTAAAGGTGTAAAACAAACAACCAAAACCCAAGGGGTTGCTGGCTACCCAAACTCTGTCATCTTGTGTTGCTAGCAAAGAAGGGGTGGGGAGAACAACAAAGGTGTGGGCTCTTGGTAAGACTGAGATGGTGACCAGTAGAAGGAAAAAAGCGCATCTTCCAGAGCTCCAAAGTAGAAGCCCGAGTCGTCACCAGGGTCTGTGGGACTCATCTGTTTCTTCCTGAATTCTACAGCCGCTGGGGGACCAGAGAAGCCCCTGTGGCACATGGAACATACACAGAACAGCTTTCGTCAGAAAAGAAAGATGAATCTACAGTTCCCCTGTGGATCCAGCCTCCGCAGGAGGACTCCATGTGCCAGAGATGAGAAAACACCGGAATACCCCGAAATACCCCTGGATCGACTTCATTCTCTCCATGAGTTTTGCAGGCAGTAAGGGAGCACAAGTCAGGGAAACTCAGCAGAGAAGAACAATGAAAATGATGTAGGAATTATATTTATTCCCATTGGTCGTTTGAGGAAACTGAGACTCAGCAATGTCAAATAACCAATGTCACACAGTCAGAAAGCGGTGGGGCGGCAGTTCAGTCTCAATTCTGGCTCACTCTAGAGTGTGGGCCGCTTCGCCTCACTACGTGTGTAGACCCTGTGGGCGAAGAAACATGCCATTTTGGACGTTGGCGCAGAAGACAGAGGGAACGCCTGGTGACACACCCGCATGACCTGGTCAGGGAACGTGCTCAGGCTGCTCGCGGAGATGTTCACCTGAACGCATCCCCGACAGAGCACTCTCGCACACTAAGATCCAAAGGGAACGAAGTGAGTGTCCGCTATGAGGCTGCTTTCCTGAAATTACCCATGAGAACATCTCTTGACTCAGCTGATGGAAGAGAAGGTGTGCTGCTTTCAAATAAAGGATGACAGGGGTGCCTGGGTGGCTCCGTCTGTTATGCATCTGACTCTTGATTTCCACTCAGGTCATGAGCCCAGGGTCATGGGATCGAGGCCTTCGTCGGGCTCTGTGCTGAGCGTGGAGCCTGCTTAAGATCCTCTCTGTCTCTCTCTCTCTCTCTCTCTCTCTCTCTTCCCCTCTCTCTCTAAAAAAAATTTTTTTTAATTAAAACAATAAAATGTTAAAATATTAAAGGATGACAGGCAGCAAGATGAGACCACAACTTCCATTTGTTGAATTGGCACTGGCCCCATCTCACCCACTACCCACAAACGTGTGCACGTTTGATTCAATGTCAAGCAGAAAGATTCAATGTCAAGCAGAAAGATTCAATGTCAAGCTCCCAGCAGTTTACGCAGACTTCCACTTCCGTCACATGTCAAATTTCCTTTCCACACCAGCTGTGGTTTGCCAGTCCCCAGTCCTGATCCCTTTCCTCTTTTGCTTCTTATAAAAGAAGGATGTCGAAAGCTTTAGCAGAACGGGTGCGATCGGGCTAATGAGTTACAACAAGTGCAAATTAAGCAACATTAATTCGTTCAGTGTTTAATAATAATTGAAGTGAGAAATTAAGTCATCGAATGGCCATTTGGCCTGACTTACTTTCAGATCACACTTTGTTTCATTTTACTTACACAGGCTCAGACACAGAACAAATGCATGCCCTGGGATAAATGCAGAGAAGAGAAGGTGTCATCTGAGATGAGCACTGCTCTCTTCAGGGTCAGAAAGCCTCTGGGGAGCACTGACCCCGCCCACCCTGCTGAGTTCACAGCCTCTCCTGGCCAGGGGAGCCGGTGGGCGGTGGGGGGGTCGGCGGGCGATGACAGTCTCATTAGCAGTCTCAAGAGACCACATACCATGGAGTGAGTCAGAAAGGCAGAAACGTACCTCTGCATACCTGTGTGAGTACTAGCCATTCCTCCCAGCCTGCCAGGAACAGGGTGACCAACTTATGCCAGTGTGCCTGGGACCTTCCCAGTGTAGCACCGAAAATCTCACAGCCTGGGTGATTCCTCAGTCCCAGGCAAACTGGGATGGTTTGCCATCCTAGCCAGGATGTGAGGAGGAACAAAGGGTCCCCAGGTATCATATGTACCAGCCTCTGTCTCTCTGTCTCTCTCTCCAAAAGTAGAGCGACCTACAACCCTCATGGGGCCTGCAGCCCAACTAGCTTCATGGGGTGGTCACTTATGTCAACTAGGACAGAGTGCAGATGTCTTCATTTATCCATTTAAATTTCGTGTGACTTCTCTGAACTGAGATACGCATATGTATGAGGGTGTACATATGGGTGCATTAACAAAGATACAGAAGTAATACATCATCGCTGTAGAAAAATTAAACACTTAAGATGAGACAAGAAGGGGATCAAAAGTATTTATAATCTTACTGCCTAGCGGTAACCATTTTGAGAATTTTTATGTGTGCCCTTATAGATTATAACGTAGGTATATAGATAGGTATAAACAATAGTAAGCCCACTCCTGAAAAATATAATAACAAAAAATGATGCTCTGAAGCTCCTGTTCACTCAACAGTATGGGTATCTATCCATGTTAATGAGTATACTTTTGCAACATCATTTTAAATGGCCACATAATATTCCATAATATGTACATACCACAGATCATTCAACAAATTGTTTAGGTAGGACATTGAGGCTGTTTTTAATTTTTCATTGTTATAAACAGTGCTGAAACCAATACGTTTGTTGCAATGTCGTTGAACCCATCTGATCTTATTTTTTTTAGAATTAATTCTTAAAAGTGGAATTGCTGGGTCAAAGAGATTGCATTGTTTTTAAGTACAATGTTGTACATTGTAAACCTGTCTTCCAAGGAAGCGAATGCACCAGGAGTGTACGAGAATAACTATTTCCTTCTTCTTTGAAGAGCCTAGGTTTGAGTACTGCATGGTCTCTAAGAAGTACCTTAGCGACTGAAATCAGTGCAAGAAGTGTCAGACCGTTTACAGAGCAATTATTGAATTTTTTGAACTAGAAAGAATCCTAGAGATCATCCGTTCCCACCCCTTCATTTTCCAGGCAAGAAAACTGACAACCAAGGAGGAAAACTGCTTGCCCAGGATCATTGGCACCCAGTGAACAGGCCCCTGAGCATTCCCCTGGGGCTCACTTAGAGGGACTAGTAGGTGGAGCCCTCAGTGTGTGGCTTCCTTTTCTTTAATTGGAAGGGTTGGAAGTCATTCGATGAAGCATGACCAAGTAACAGTCCTCTCTACTTGCTTTGAAGAGTTCTACTGCCCTATATCGATCTCAGATAATCTAGCCCAGCCCCCTTTTCACCCTCTGAACTTCTTTGCAAGCCCACTATCCCTATGTTTTGGCATTTGTGAAAAACGCCCCAACAACACAGATAAACATATTTGGATTTGGAAGAGGACTAGAGTTATTTCCCTACTACTAGGGATAGAGTTAGGCTTTGCTCTGCTTTTCCTGTCATTGCTCCTTGTTGTTTGAGAGATTATTTGTCTTCTGCATATACACACACTTAGCAAAAAAAAAACCCCAAAACTATTTTGATCAAATAAAATTCTGTTAAATTTAAGTCCTCAGCGTCAAAGACTGCTGTTGATAGAAGTTAGAATTCTCCAGCTGTTCTGTATTCCACAGACCTCCACTAAACAGTGGAAGACTGTTCTTTTACGCAAACCATTCCCAACAGCTAGACTTTGTTATGAATTAGTGTCAGGCATTCCTGTCCAACTCTTGACTCATTCTTTTTTATTTTTATTGACTCATCATTTAACATGAATCTAAATCAGAGGTCAGCAAATCTTTTTCTGTAAAGGGCCAGGTAGTAAATATTTCAGGCTTTAGGGGTCATACGGTCTCTATCACAACCACTCAACCTTGCCACAGTAGCACTAAAGCAGACACAATACATACATGATTACAGCTGTGTTCCAATAAAACCTTACTTACCAAAACGGGCAGTGGGAAGGATTTGGTCCTCAAGCTGTCATTTTTGAGCCCAGATTTAAATCATCTAGCCCAGATTGCTGGGCCTCCCCTCACCATCAATGTTTCTGATTCACTAGATCTTGGGAATGGGCCCAAGAATTCGAATTTACAAGTCTCTAAGTATGTTGATTGCTGGTTGGAGGCCACGCTTTGAGAACTTTTGCTCTAGGACAGTCCCTTAAAGCCTGGAGTGCTCAATGAATTATTAAGCTCACACAAATCATCACCATTTTCTTCTGAGTGACTTCATCCCTTGTATGTGCCTCTCTTCTCGTGCCTCTTTGGAAAGTAAGCACGATTGGCTTTTGTATCAGTCAGGCTACCAAGGTAAACTCAATGGAATCCCCTCTAGTTGGTTCATGAAGGAAGGATGTATTAAGGTATGTTGTAGTGCTCACAGACTCATTGGAAAAGCTGGAGTAATACATTCTCGGGTCAGCTTCCAGGAGCAGCTCCCAGAACAACATTGCAGAGAGGGCATGTACCCACCATCCCTCCTGATTCCTTTCACAGCTTGAGTCCCGGCCAAAGTCTTGTGCCAGGTGCAAGGGAGGCCGAGAAAATACAGATTTTGGGATACTGTATTGGGAAGGCTAGCAAAAGGGGAACCAAAAAAAACAGAGAGCAGCATTCAGAAGATTTTGGGTAGCCACTACTCATACTGTCCCATTACTGAGGAAAAAAAAAAAAGTACCATGAGCAACAGAAAGTTATAAGGCCATAAAGCTCCAGCTCGCTGGGATTTGTTTCAAAATAATGGGGTTGGGCTGGACAGAGGGGTGGTATAGATGAGGCGGTTTCGATAATAAGTGGATGATTATGGAGCCAGGTACATGGAGGGTACACGGAGGTTCATTGTTCTGTGCTTTCTTTGGTAGCAAATGTCTAACAATTTTTTATAGTAAAAAAATTTTAAGAGGCATGAAAGGCAGGAAGAGAATGGAATTAAGCAGTGATGTTTGAAGTCTCAATGCTATGCTCTCTCCAAGAAGCATGTATGTTGTAACAAAACCTTTGGATGAGAGTTATTTTCAAGGTACTGTCATTGTTTTAACAGCATTCTCCAAGGAAAACAATAAGTGCTTTTTTCACTAAAGTAGGTCAGGATAAAGCATTATTACCACAGTCATTGTGTTTGCTTCACCCAGACAAATACACCAGGACCACTTGTTACATTCAACGGAACTAAAAAGCTCAGAATGACTGGGCTAGTATATTGGGTCCCCAGCAACTGAAAACGCAGGACCCAGTCAAATCTGTGTTTGAGATAAACAGCAAATACACTTTTTAGTACATGTGTGCCCCCTGTAATATTTGAATATTATACTATTAGTATACTATTAGTATAGTATTAGTATACTATAATATGAATATTATACTATATATTAGTATGAGCCTTATACTAAACAGGCTCATACTAAATACGTATTTGTTGTTTACTGGAAATTCCAGTTTAAGTGGGTAGCCCATATTTTACCTGGCAACTCTTACTCCTAAGACTTACAAAATTTAGGAGATTCCCTCCTCCCCACTTTTCTCCAACCCGTGCCATACACCTTACCTCATCCCAAACTAACCAGCCTGGACTCCTGTAATTATGACCCTCTGGGCGTTTCACCAATAACTTTCCTTATGTTCCTACAATGGCCTTCTTTGCAACCCCAGAAAGGTTCAAGCTGGACTGTCGGCTTGACCCTTGAAGAGAAGGGTAAGGAGAGAAGCCATTTGCCCACATGTTCCCAAGCAAGCACCTCCTCACTAAGATAAGAGCGAGACCTGGCTGGCCCACAAGTGCCTAGAAATATGTTTCCAATGCGGCTGAGATTAAGACCCCTGAGGTGGGCGGGTCAGCCCCGCCACTGCCTCCTCTGTACATCTGGATGCGCTCCACAGAATCTGGACTCTAAAGGAAACAAAGAAAGAGTGATTTCATGCTGGAAGGCGGGAGATATCTCCTCATCCAGCCTAACTCTGTCTCAGTTTGTCACTGCCGGCTCCAGGTGGTTAACGCCCAGAGGATCAGGTTTTTGCAGCAGGAAAGGCACTTTTCTGTCTTGTCCCACCTTGGTCAATTGGCAGTTCGTTAGCATCTCCCCTGGAAACGAGCCAGAGGAAGGAAGTGATAAAATATCATGAGTCAACATGTTACTTGCCAGAAGTTCTGGTAAAAGGAGTAAGAGTGTTTAAAGGAAGAGAAATACAGAAATGCGTATTCTTACAGAAATTTTCTTGTACAAAACAACAGTTATCGGAGATTGTGGGCTTTTCTATTCTGCCCCTCCAAACCAGTGACAAATCAAGAGTCAAGTCTCACAGCTGACCTGTCCTGATGGAGGTTTCTCCAGACGGGGACTAACTTCCCTTCCCTGCAATTGGAGGAAATATCTACCATTCATGACTCCTACTTGGAGGTTAAATGAATTTTAGAGTTTTAATGGGGGGAAATACTGTGATTTTTAAAGCTGGCTGCAGACCAGACTAGGAGGAAGGCGGAATTCTTCATGAGATTAGAACCACTCTTCTTCATAAAAACAGTATGAATGGGTATGTTTGGTTGCAAACGAGTAAGTACTTGTAGTTTGAGCTTATGAGAAGCCTCAACAAAGAATTACAGTCTTTGCTTCGTATAGAACAGGATGATATTGATGATGATTAATATGATGATGATGACGATGACGATGTAGCATTTTGCTGAGGTGGGGAAGACAGGGTTTTCGTGGGTCATAGAAAGAGAGAGAGGGGTGAAGAAATGGGTAGCAGAGGGGTGTAGGAGATCCAAGCAAACACATCAGCAGGCAGAGAAGGATGGCTAGAGAGAAACTGCCCAAGCCAGCGATGGCTGAGGGATTGTAGGACAGTGATAGCTAGCATCCACTTTCAAAAAAGTCATTTATTAATGGATAATTTCAAGCATACACAGAAGTAAATAGATGAGCATAATGAACTTCCACGTACCATCCTCACTTCAACAATGAACTCACAGCCAATCTTATCTCCCCGAAAATGCCCCCAGCCACTCATTCCCTCCCCTATTCATTATTCTGAAGGAAATTCCAGGCATTGTATTTCATTGGCAAACGCTTTAGTACAGCAGTCCATTTTAAGCAGTAGCCTATCCTGGGCTATGCCACTGTCTCCCTAAGTTAGCCAATATCTGCATCGAAAGCTTGTATAAAGGAAAGACACTCTCCTGTGTGTCTCCTTTATTCTCGATACACTACCCCAGCACAGCTGTACTTTGGGCACCAGATGTGTAGTAGTTTTCCCACCCGAAGGAATTCTGCAACAGCAGCTGGGTGTCCTACAAGTTAACCCGATTCCGACACCATCCACCTGGAGGTAGCGTCAGATCCCACAGGCTAAGGGCTCAGCCCCACAAAACTCCATCCCCCCCTACCTGGCCGTGCAGATGCCAGTCACAAATCTGGGTTGTCATGGCTATATATCACAACAACCACCCTCCACCCTGCTTTAGGTTCAACTGATTTGCTAGAATGACTCAGAGAACTCAGGTAAACAGTTGCCTTACTAGATTGCTGGTTTATGATAAAAGGCTATAACTCATGAATAGCCAGATGGAAGACTTGCACAGAGTTAGCTACACGAGAGTCCTCGGAGAGGGCTCCAAGTTTCCATGCCCTCTGCGGACATCTTACCCTCCTAGCACCTCCACTCCTTCGCCAACCTGAAGGCTGTCTGAATCCTGCCCTTTGGATTTCTATGGAGGCTTCATTATGCAGGCATGATTTATTAAGTCATTGGCCATTGGTGATTGAACTCAATTTCTAGTCTCTTTCCCTGCCCTCTGGGGTGGGAATAGAAAGTTCTAACCCTCTAATTACACGGTTAGTTCCCCTGGCCACCAGGTCCCCATCCTTAGGGTCTGTCCAAAATTACCTCATTGGGCTGACTAGGAGAACATGAACCTGTAGAAACCTGTAGGAAGATGAGGAAAAGAGTGATGGACTTCCCATAATATATGTATGCGTGGTGACCCAAGCCACTCTCTCAGGACATTAAATGCAAGTTCACACCAGAAGGCACCCGGAGACTCATAGGGCATGGCCATTCAGGTGGCCGGCTACTGGGCTATGTGGTCATTTGAACTTTAGCAAGTTCCTCTTTTTTTGCGAGCTAATTCTATATGCATTTCAAATGAGAGTACCAATCAATATTTTGCATTATGCAAGTAGCCTAAAGAAACCAGAACCTTTTACAGCTTTTTCTCTTTAGAACAAAGCACTGCTTAGGAAAAATAAAAATAAGCGATAGCTTAACTCCCATTAGTGTTTCCAAAACAAAATGGTCACAGGCACTCAAACGTCCAAGTCCATTTTCTAAACTAAGAGGTTAACCTTGCCCTCCAGAATCTCACTGCCTTCTCTCGAAACTTGGGATCCTCCTGGACTGTTCCGCCCTTTTACCAAAAGTCTGTTGTCAGCAGGTCTTAAAAAGAACTTTTTTTAATGTCACTTCTTTCCCAAATTAAAATTCCGTAATAAATCTTTTTTTTCCCCTCCCTGTGAGTTTCTCTGATAACCATGAAGAGCTTTCCTTTCAAAGCCCTGTCTTCTTACCTCCTCTGTTTAAATCTCCACCTGTCACTTGCCTTCCAGGTAAGACAACACCCTTTTAGAGCTCATAATCTTGCCAGTTTAGTCTGTATGTTTTTTTTAATCCTCCATAAAATTTTTGCTTGCTCAGCACTAAAAGGGATCCTCTCTTCTGAGAATTGAGGTTTGTGTGCTTATTACTGATCTGATAATGCCCCTGTAGCCTCTGGAGGACAAGGGCCCCACAAAAAAAAAGATATTCTTCTTACAGCCCTAGTTCTGAGACTTGAGCACACATCAGAATCCTTGGGTGCTTGTCAGAACAAAGATCTTGGGGGTCAAATTCAGCAGGTCTGGGGGGAGCCTGAGAATGTGCATTTAGATGCAAAGATGTAAGTGACCTAGGCTCTGGCCTCTAGAATACTGCAGTCATGGAAAAATCCCTTCTGTTATGTGCATAGCACTTCAGAATTTGAAAATTGCTCTCATACTTAATTTTTCCTTTTTTAACCTAAACCTCACCACAATGCTAGTAAGGAAACAGCTCCTGGATTTAGGGTCAGAAAACCTGCATTTGAATTCCAGCTCTACCAATTATTAGCTCTGTGACTTTGGACAAGTTTCTTAAACTCTCAAAGGCTGAGGAGTTGCAAAATAGGAACAAAAACCTCCCAGGTAGATAATAGGATGTATTTGTGAAAATACTTTGCAAGCTGCGAAGTGCTATATGGACACATAATTTTAGAAAAGAAGACAGCCTGGGGTCAGTGTCAGAAAGACCGCCAGAGTATCATGCGAACAGAGAGGAAGAAGTGGGGGACTCAGTTGGCATGAGGAGGGCTTCAAGAAAAAGACCAAGTTTTCACAGGGCCCTAAAAGTTTTCAACAGGCAGGAAATTGAATGGGGAGGGTTTTCAGAGTGAACGGCACATAGGCAAGAAAAATGATTAATGATACAGTTGGTAAAGGAGCTTAAAGCCACATTACAGAAAACTTTGAACACCAGGAAAGAGAGTTTGAGCATGATTCAGTAGGTAATGGGAAGCCAATGAAATGTTCTGACCAGCAACTCAAAATGCTTAGGAGATAACAAACACTGGTCTGTGTACAGGGGAGACAGCAGAGGCAGGGAGACCTGTTAAGAGTATTTTCCTTAACAATGAAAGACCTAAATGTAAGCCATCAAGATCCTCGAGGAGAAAGCAGGCAAAAACTTCTTTGACCTTGGCCACAGCAACTTCTTACTCAACACGTCTCCAGAGGCAAGGGAAACAAAAGCAAAAATGAACTATTGGGACCTCATCAAAATAAAAAGCTTCTGCACAGCCAAGGAAACAATCAGCAAAACTAAAAGGCAACCGACGGAATGGGAGAAGATATTTGCAAATGACATACCAGATAAAGGGTTAGTATCCAAAATCTAGAAAGAACTTATCAAACTCGACACCCAAAAAACAAATAATCCAGTGAAGAAATGGGCAAAAGACATGAATAGATACTTCTCCAAAGAAGACATCCAGATGGCTAATGAACACATGAAAAAATGCTCATCATTTTTTCATCATCATCAGGGAAATACAAAGCAAAACCACCATGAGAGACCACCTCACCCCTGTCAGAATGGCTAACATTAACAACTCAGGCAACAACAGATGTTGGCGAGAATGCAGAGAAAGAGGATCTCTTTTGCACTGCTGGTGGGAATGCAAACTGGTGCAGCCACTCTGGAAAACAGTATGGAGGGTCCTCAAAAAAACAGAACTACCCTATGACCCAGCAATTGCAATAGTAGGTATTTATCCAAGGGATACAGGTGTGCTGTTTCGAAGGGACACATGCACCCCCATGTTTATGGCAGCACTATCAACAATAGCCAAAGTATGGAAAGAGCCCAAATGTCCATCGATGGATGAATGGATAAAGAAGATGTGGTAACTATACAATGGAGTATTACTCGGCAATCAAAAAGAATGAAATCTTGCCATTTGCAACTACATGGATAGAACTAGAGGATATTATGTTAAGCAAAATTAGCCAGAGAAAGACAAATATCATATGACCTCACTCATATGAGGACTTTGAGAGACAAAACAGATGAACATGAGGAAAGGGAAGCAAAAATAATATAAAAACAGGGAGGGGGACAAAACATAAGAGACTCTTAAATATGGAGAACAAACAGGGGGGCTACTGGAGGGATTGTGGGAGGGGGGATGGGCCTTACAATAAATCCCAATCTTCTGCATCATCAATATCTCCCCACAGAGAGCCCCTTAAAAGTGCTGGGTAGGGGCACCTGAGTGGCTCAGTCAGTTGAGCGTCTGACTTCAGCTCAGGGCGTGATCTCATGGCTCGTGAGTTCGAGCCCCACGTCGGGTTCTGTGCTGACAGCTCAGAGCCTGAAGCCTCCTTCTGATTCTGTGTCTCCCTCTCTCTCTGCCCTTCCCCTCTAGTGTTCTGTCTCTCTCTCTCTAAAAATAAATAAACGTTAAAAAAAAATTAAAAAAAAAAGTGCTGAGTAGCTTTGTGTTGGCCTTAGCCCTGCCTTCTGGAGCATTAGAGAACATATGTTCCTTCATCTGGCAGCCCTGTTGACCTCAGCCAGGTTTCTCTTCTGGTTGCTAAACATGCCTGCGTTTTTCAGCCATTTCTCATTTCTTTTCTGCCCTTCTAGTTACCCTTCTCTGGATATAATTTTGTTTCTCCCATATTCAGAAAGAGAAGTACAAGGCCTTACCAGAGACACTTAGATCATTTAAACAAACAAACTCTCTTGATGGATGGATAAAAAATTTAATTCTTTGACCCTGCCTCTTTTCCTTACTAGGTAACTTTATCAGGGACGCTTTATCAGATAATTTTATCAAGGTCATGTTCAAGGTTCAAATGGGTTCTCACTTTCTGTGGTGTCACACTTTAGAGCGTTGGTCATATTTAAATCCTTCATCTCATTCTGACTTGGGTTTGCTCTGATTTATAGTTGAACCTTTTATGTTATATATTTTCCCTTTTAGAGAATTTTAGGGATGCCAGCCTTAAAATTTACATACCCTCTGTTGTACCCTGAAACGTGTGTCACATGACTTGCTTGTACTTCCTTCTTAAAATTATCTTGTGTCCTTTTCATGGTAATGATACTTAACCTTTGGACAATCATTACATGGTTGCTCCTCATTTCCATTTTCCAGAGCCTAAAGGGTTAACATATCCATGGCTGAGGTGTGCACACCTTCGAGATCATTTGTGGGTTCACTTAGTGCACTAGAAAGTCCCTTTAGCGGCAACACAACAGAAAGGCACTACTCATAAATTCCCACCTCTCCTAATAATAGGGTCAGTGCTATTCCAAGTTAAGATCTTGTGGACCTATGTTGTATGAACAACTCCCATCCCTTAATGTTTATGTAAAAGTTCTCAGGCGTTCAAAATACCTTTAGACATTTCATTCTTATCGTACAGAAACCTCCTCAGTATCTTCTCCTTGGCCCCCAAACCCTGAACACATTTGCCAGTATGCATCTCCCTCTCTTTCTCAAACTACATAACATGTGTAGCTGAGGAAAAATAAGGACAGATTGGATTTTCACTTTGTGTGGATACACATTTCACTTTGCTTACTGAAGTGAAAGGTCTCTCTGCGCTTAGCTGATGAAACATGATGCTTTGATTTGATAAAGATTTTTCTTTCACGTTGCTTGGTCTATAGGCATACTCAGATTCATTTGGAAAACAATTTTTATTGACTGTGACTCATTAGAAAGAATGTCATGTGCTGGTATTTCATCACGGAGCGGGGAATCTTTCCCTTATAGGGCCTTTGGCTCTGACATGACTCAGGGAAGGAAGAATGGGCTGCTTCCATGGGAAACCTGCCAATGCAGCCGGGACCACATGAGAGTGTGTAAATGTATGATACCCTGGCGCCCTTTTGCGTTACCTGTTGTGGTGCTAGAGGAGACAGTTTTGCTCTTGTGGCTCTGAAGATTAAGAACACAAGGAAATGCTCATTTTTCCCTTAGAAGAACTGAAATGAGCCAAGAGGACTACACCCTCGATTAATTAAAGCTTCAAGAATTAAAAAAAAGATGGTGGTAGGGGGAAATTACAGGGAGTACTCATGTATTGAGGGCACTATAAGAATATGAGGGCACTATAAGAATAAAGTAGTGTTTATTCAATCACACAATTTTATTAGGTATTATGGGGCTTTGAAGCTTTCACAAAGTGAATTATTAACAAATGAAAGACCCTAAAACAAAAGTTTGGCTGGACTAGATATAGGTTCATTCCAGTCTTTCCAGTCCTGATTGTATCAGAGGGAGCACGGCTGAAACATGTTTAAGCTTATTTGAGAAATGAGAGGCTTTCTAACGCCACAGATTTTTCACTCTCGAAGAATATAATTATTCGGTGACATTTTTAAAAGCCTGATACCCGTGTTTTCAAAATAAAAATTGAATGTGGAATCGTTAAGGGCTTGTGATTTTTAAAATGAAAGTGGAACTGGAAACCCAAAAGAAAATTATCAAACTTCTTCTACTTGCTATTTTGTCAATGGCTAGTTTCACTGATTTCTGCCACGCTATTTTCTATCATGCCCACCAGTACTGGGGGCTGGGGGGGCGCTCCTCCTGACTAAACATCCCCACGTATACCTTTTCTCATGCTTACCCTTCTTGGAAATATTCAGGACCACGAGTGGAGACATTTTAATATGAGGGTGGACAATGCCCTTCAATGGAAAAGCACTCTCAGTTTAAATAATATATAGTGCCTTGCAGCTTTGGGATGATTTGGCAGATTAATGCTACTTTAAGATGGTGAAGATACAGCCTTCAGCAAAGATAAATAATGTTGACTCACTGTTCTTCCCAAACCAAGGACAAAGCTGTGCTAAAGTTTATGGCCGAGAAGACAACCAATATCCAAATCAACTGACAGCAAAAGCCAGAAGAAGGATTATTCATTTGTTCCCGGAGGAAGGTGGTAGATACAGATGAAAAACCCCAAAGGCGAGCAGAGTAGAAGGTGGAAGTAAATGAAAGGAAATCACGCAGTGAAGGTATAGTGAGAAACAAGGCAACAAAATGGTGTTGAACTTCAGAAGAGGCGGAAAAAAAAAAAAAAAAAAAAGATGAATCCCCTGCAGTTTGATTTCTGCGAAAAGACTTAAGGCTGAGGAGATTCTCCAAATGGGTCAAGGTTTTCAATTCACCTGAGAATGCTCTGTGCTAACCTCAACCTTCAGCTTCTCTCTATGGCACTACTTTTGCTGGCAGACTGTTCTGTTCCCTCAGTGCGCTGGCTCCGACTGAAGGGGAGGGCACACATCAAGGACCAGGGAAGAACTGATTGGAAAAGACTGGAGATTTATATCGAGTGCTGATTCATGAGCGCTTCAGAGATTAAAAACGAAGAAGCAAATGGAGTAGTGGTTGTTTGGGGCTGGAGGGGATGGAGGGACAGAGAGGTGACAGCTACAAAATATTCGGTTTCTTCTCGAGGTGATGAAAGTGTCCTCATACCAACTGTAGGGATGGTTGCACAGATCTATGAACATACATTGCAAATGAGTGACTGGTATGGCATGTGGGTTACATATCAGTAAAGCTGGTGTGGGTTTTTCTTTAAGCCTACAAGAAATTAGAAAGAAGGGTCAATCTGGTGTGAAAATCAACCTTCACACAGCAATCTCACAGGGCTAGGAGGCAAAGACTAGGTATCAATGATCCTGATAAGGGAAGGCATTTTCAAATACCAAGTAAAGAACCACAGGGAAACTCAAAATCATTATATTCTATCCTTCACGCCTCTTAGGGGAATCGTGTGACTCTCTCTTTCTCTAGCTACCACCTTTTCCAAAGTTGAATTACCTGGCCCTGTTGGAGCTCACAACCTACGGGTGTGATAAATGTGTTATAGTTCAAGCACGTGAAAGGAAGGTATCAGCCACAGAATGAATCACATGGAAACATTTTCCATGTATCTCTGCAGAGTTAGGACCAATTAAAGGAGCCAATTATCCTGTCCTATCCAGAGAAAGCATTTCTCAGGTGAATGAATTGGGAACTGAAAACTGGAAATGGGCTTTTATTACTTTACATAATTAGGACACCATTTACAGGACTTGTACTTCTTGGGTGTCCCCCAAAACTCCTCACATAAGGCTGGCATTACTAGAAGCTTAACAAATACTTTCTGCTTTTAATTATATTGAATTCCAAAGAGGAAGCTTAGGCATTTTATGATGAGTGTGCATTCTATTTCCAAATGTAATAACTAGAATATAAACCCTAGAAAAGGAAAAGTATTTATCAAATACCAAAGCTCCTTTGAGACATGACTGTGTCAAGTTTGCAGGTTCTCTTTAGTTTTATTAAAATGGTTAGGAAAAACTGACCTCACAGATGTCTATACCCATGCAATCTTCAGCTTAGAATAATGCCCTGTACTACACTGTGTAAACACCAGAACTTTCCCGGTGAGTCCAATAATCTTAGCAGCATCTCCCTTTCCAAACATGTCAAGAAAGATATGTTGCTTTGGGTTACAGACACTGGGAAGATCAACAGACCAAAACACGCAGAACTGAGTAGAGGGAGGACTGAGTCTGGTCATCCTGAAGTCTCTGGAGAGCTGCAGAGTGACAGAGCCGATTACAATGCCCCTAAAAGGTTCTCTCACCACTCCCTGACCACCACCACAGCATCCCTGCTCACCCCATCACACGTGGTCTGCCACAATGGCAAGGAAAAGAGGGGCTTACAATGAAGCCAGCCCCAAGATAGAAACATATTTCACGGAGCCACGGTTAAATTTGTGAAAACAATATTACACTGTATGTTAATGAACTAGAATGTAAATACAAATTTGAAAAAAGAACAACAAAAAAGGATATGATATTAACATCAGAAAAAAAAAACATTGGGGCGCCTGGGTGGCCCAGTCGGTTAAGCGGCCGACTTCGGCTCAGGTCATGATCTCGCGGTCTGTGAGTTCGAGCCCCGCGTCGGGCTCTGTGCTGACAGCTCAGAGCCTGGAGCCTGTTTCAGATTCTGTGTCTCCCTCTCTCTCTGCCCCTCCCCCGTTCATGCTCTGTCTCTCTCTGTCTCAAAAATAAATAAAAACGTTAAAAAAAAATTTAAAGAAAAAAAAACATATATTTCTATAAAAAAATGAAAAGGTAGCTTTGACCTATATACATGAGAGACTGGAGCCAGAGCCCTTCGGATCCCAAGTATTCTCTTCCTGGGTGCATTTGCAAGGACGAAGTGCATTGGTTACGGGGGTTCATTGGTCCTTGTGAGCAATGAGGTCTCGTGGGAGGATTCACTATGAATGCTCTGTGGGTGAATAAGTGGTTGGGGAAAGAGTCAGCCAGTTTCTTCATTTCTATCCGTACTGGTAGTTCTCTTAGTTCTGAGCACCATCAATGTCCCACCAAATATAACAAGCCATCTTTACTGTACTTTATTAACTACACCATTTGAGTAAAACCATGACTGTTCTCTGCCCTCCCACCCTGAGTATAACAAGTCATTATGATTGCGTGACTTGTTTTTACTTCTGAAAGCGCCTTCGTACATGTTTGATCTTCATAACTGAGACAGGATGGCACAGTAACCTTGATTTACCTAGCATTCTCAGGGAAGACTAACTGAGAATAAACAAAAGTTTATCCCTTTGTGTTACCACCATCAAAAATAAATCTTGGGGTGCCTGGGGGGCTCAGTCGGTTGAGCGTCTGACTTCAGCTCGGGTCATGATCTCGTAGTTCGTGGGTTCGAGCCCTGCATTGGGCTCTGTGCTGACAGCTCAGAGCCTGTAGCCTGCTTCAGATTCTGTGTCTCCCTCTCTCTCTGCCCCTCCCCTGTTCTCTCTCTCTCTCTCTCTTTCTCTCTCTCTCTCTCAAAACAAAAAAAAATCTTAACTAGTCTGAATAAAATTTTTCAAAAATGTAATGTACATTAAAATAAGAATAATAAGACTTAGTTTTTAAATTTTTTGCCTACCACATTAACAGAACTTTTTATTAAGTTATAATACCCAGGTTTTTAGAGGATGTAAGGGAAAGGATCCTTGTAGACATTGCTAATGAGATTGTAAATTTTGACATTTTGGGGAGGTTATTTGATAATTTGGATCCAAAACTTTGTATATGTTCAACTCACTGACCCCACAATTCTTTTATTCTTTTTAATAATAGTTGATTGCCTACCAAATGCTAAATACGCAAGGTACACTGACGAATAACACAGACCAGCTTCTTGCTCTCAGGAAGCTTATGTTCTCATGAAAAGAGAGAAAAACAATGAATAAACACACAGGTGAATAGAGAAGATCAATTCAGACAGCTATAAATTCTAAGAAGGAAATTAAATCATCAGTACGACACAGGAGGGACAAGGTTGCTTCTGGTGATGTCAAGAAAGACCCCTGTGGCAGAGACGTCAATGCCCTCACAATACCCAGCCTCCGACTTACCCTTAATAAAAGAGCCCTAACTAAAAAAAATAAAACACCTTTCCTGGCCTTCTGGAAGAGTAGGATAGCATGTGAGATGTTATGAAAGTCACTACGTAGGGCTTCCAGAAATGTTTCTTCAGAAGAGAAACTGTGTCAGGTGAATCACATATGATAAGATTTCATAGATACCTGGAAAAAAACCTGAATTTCAAAAGAGGCAAATTAATGGTAAGGAGAAAAGCAATTCTGGCTTAGCTTTGGCTCTGAAAATATATACCCTCTGCTTCCTCTACTTTTTTTAGCTATAAAGCTTTAAGTGAGACTGTGGACACTTCTTGCTTGGGAAAGGAGACTGTTGGTGGAGGAAAGTTCTATAATATATAGGGGGTATAACACTGTGCTAAAATGTATTAAAAATTGTATGATACTTGATAGAAGCAAAATGAAAGAATATTCAGCTGAGTGTCAACCTGGCTTCCAGTACTGATGCTGCTCTAACAAGCTGTGTATTCTTGGGTATCAACCACATAACATTATGGATTCTAGCCTCAATTTAAAATGGAGAAACTGGACTAAGTCATTGGTAAAGCTTCATCTACCTTCTGTAAGGCCTTGTTCACATTTCTTCCACAATTAACAGTGCAAATGTGCGCGCGCATACACACACATACACACACACACACACACACAGGTTAAAGGTTAAATCTCATTATGATCTTTATAAAATGAACAGGTCCATAGGAAAAAAAAATTATTATAAAATAATGGACTACTTATACCCATAAAACTTAATACAGATTTGAGGATGGTGAAAGAATGTGTCTATGCTCTTGGGGTATAACATATATATTTTATATGTGACATAGTCCCCCCTTATCTGTGGAGGGATACATTCCAAGACCCCCCAGTGGATGCCTGAAACCACAGATAGTACTGAACCCTATATATACTATGTTTTTTCCTATATAAACATATGTACCGGGGGGCCTGGGTGGTTCAGTTGGTTAAGTGCATGACTTCGGTTCAGGTCATGATCTCACAGTTCGTGGGTTCGAGCCCCACATCAGGCTCTGTGCTGACAGCTTGGAGCCTGGAGCCTGCTTCAAATTCTGTGTCTCCCTTGCTCTCTGCCCTTTCCCCACTTGCACTCTGTTTCTCTCTCTCAAATATGAATAAACGTTAAAAAAATTTTTTTAAACATATGTACCTATCAAGTTTAATTTATAAATTAGGAGATTTGACAACAATAACTGATAATAAAATAGAACGATTATAACAATAAATTGTTATAAAAGTTATGCGAATGTGCCTCTCTCTCTAAATATCTTATTACACCATGCTCACTCTTTTTCTCCTTGTGTTATTTTTTTTTTTTCAACGTTTTTTATTTTATTTTTGGGACAGAGAGAGACAGAGCATGAACTGGGGAGGGGCAGAGAGAGAGGGAGACACAGAATCGGAAACAGGCTCCAGGCTCTGAGCCATCAGCCCAGAGCCTGACGTGGGGCTCGAACTCACGGACCGCGAGATCGTGACCTGGCTGAAGTCGGACGCTTAACCGACTGCGCCACCCAGGCGCCCCCTCCTTGTGTTATTAAGAGGATAAAATACGCACATGATGAGATGAAAGGAGATGAATTACACAGGCATTGTGACATAGCGTTAGGCTACTATTGACCTTCCAATATTCATTAGAAGAAGGATTATCTGCTTCCCAATTGCAGTTGACTAAAGGTAACCAAAATGGCAGAAAGCAAAACCGCAGAAAGGGGAGACCACTGTATAAATAATGTGCCTTGTAGCTAAATCAATAATACGGGCTTATATTTGTACAATGCTTTAGTGTTTGCAAAGCAATTTTATGTCCTATCACTTTCAGTTTTGAGCCACACAGCTACTTTAAGAAATAGGCAGGGCGATACAAATTATGTCCTTTTTACAAATAAATAGATGTGACACTTCAAAGTGTCAAATGACTTGCCCCAGTTTACAGAGCAACGGGCTGACGTCGGACCTTCTCCCAGTCACTGGCATTCATTCCCATCAGCCACACTGCCAGGCCACGGGGATGACAGTAACCTTCAGTGGCTCCCTCACCCCCTCACTTCGCCTTTCTGTTCTGCTCATTCCATAGCTCAGCTAAAATCACTGAGAACCCCAGAACAGCGAGGCAATGCGATTGCCAAACTTTCATAAAATGGAGGCTCTCACAAGGATATTCAACCAGCCACTCCTCTGTCAACCCACAGAACCAGCACATTTTAGTCTCTGCAGTGGGGACCGCATGACTCCTTTTTTCTTTTCTCTTAAACTTTAGACAAGAAAATGAAATACACACTATATATTAACCTGTTCATTTACAAATGATGATGCACACAAAAAAATGATGACTCATATCATATATCCCTCATTCTTAACTGAACCCATCTTAAATAACAAAATGGCTTACATCTACACAAAATCATTTGAGTTCTTTCTATCTTTAATGTGTCACCCACTTTTGGGGCGCCTGGGTGGCTCAGTCAGTTAAGCATCCAACTTCGGCTCAGGTCATCTCACAGTTCATGGGTTCGAGCCCCACGACGGGCTCTGTACAGACAGCTCAGAGTGTGGAGCCTGCTTCAGATTCTGTGTCTCCCTCTCTCTATGCCCCTCCCCCACTCACGCTCTGTCTCTCTCTCTCAAAACATTAAAAAAAAAAAAAATCTAATGTGTCACCGACTTT
Source organism: Panthera uncia (assembly GCF_023721935.1). Classification (NCBI taxonomy): domain Eukaryota; kingdom Metazoa; phylum Chordata; class Mammalia; order Carnivora; family Felidae; genus Panthera; species Panthera uncia. The sequence goes on from NC_064811.1 coordinate 174,772,426, forward strand.
CAATATGCCTAACAGTCCAAACACAATGTGAACACTAAATCACATCATTATAAGTGCTGGTGTGTTCAAACAACATCAGGCATAAATCCTGTCTAAGAACCACAACTGGTTGCCAACATAGTAAATATTCATTTTAATCCAATTAACTAAAGTTAAGCATAAATATATGAAGATTGTAAAAGGATGGACCCAATGCCACAGTCTTGTTATCACTTTTATTTGTCATTTCATTTAAATGGATAAACCACGGCTCCTTCTGAGTTCTCCTGGCGGGAGTTACTTCTCATGGCCTTAATACCTGGGGCTCTCTCCATGAGCAAATTTCTTTCTCATTTTAACTCTAGAAATGTTCGGGAACATTAATTATGGGTCTATTGTGCATAGAGTGACCTAAGAATATCTTAAAAAGAAATAGTCCTTGACTCCGCCCTTTATCACACTTGACATTCACGGTATGAAAGAGTCCCCTCGCTCTACCAGAGGCCTTCTCACCACCTCCACTGCCAAGTGCAGCCTCTGGGTATTTGCAGGAGTCTCCTAACTGCTCCCCCTGCTTCTGCCCCTGACTCCCTGCCATCAGTATTTAATGCAGCCCAAAACCGATCATGTTACCGCTGTGGCTCAAAACCTCCCAGGACCTCATGTCTCACACTGAAGAAGGCCCAAATCCTTACCATCACTCCCCAAAACCCTACAGGATCCACCCTGTTGGTTTCTGTGACCTCAATTTCTATTCTTCTACCTGCCGATCACTCCATTTTAGCCACCCTGGCTTCTTTGCCATTCTTGGAACACATCAGGCATGTTCCTGTCTCAGAACCTTCGCCTTGGCCAGTGCCTCTGCCAGAAGCAATTTACGCCCAGACTGACCTTGGCACATTGTCTCACCTCTTTCAATTCTCTGCTCCAATGCCGCCTCTCAATAAGGTCTCCCCCTATCACCCTATTTAAAATTGCCGCATAAAAGAGAGAGAGGCAAATCAGGAAGCAGACTCTTAACTATAGAGAAGAGACTGATGGTTAGCAAAGCGTAGGCAGATGGGGGAATGGGGAAAATGAGCGACAGGGATCAAGGAGGGCTCTGGTGGGGATGAGCACCGGATGTTGTAAGGAAGTGCTGAATCACTGTATTGTACACCTGAAACTAATATTACACTGGATGGATGGGAATTTAAATTAAAACATTACAAATTTTGCTGCATATACCCCCACCCTCCCCAGTGCTCTCTGCAATTAGAAGTTATGAGGAGAAGAACAATCCAGAGCTGGGAAACGCATAAAAAAAGAAGAAATAAGTGGTTAACAAGCACAAGAGGAAAGAGTGTGTAACTTCACGAATAATTGAAGAAATACATGTCAAACCAATAAGACCATTTTTCAACTATTATGTTCGCAAAGGTTTTTAAAATTATAATACTCAATGCTGGCAGAGGAACACAGAAAAATGTACGTTTAGACACCGCCCTTTAGAAAATAGAGCCCTTTTGGAAAATTATTCGGCAAATGTGTCAAAAGCCTTAAAATATTCAGGAATTAATTTGCATAATTTTACCCTAAATGCGGAAAAAGCTTTATGAGCAAAGATTTTATTACAGCTGTATTTACAAAAGCAAATTTTGGAAGCATCCTAAATGACCCACGATAAGAAAATGATTAAGTAAACTATACATGGCTCATCAACTCGATTCCCTTGTTAATGACTCATTAATACTTTAACAACATGGAAAAGTCCTAATGAGATGGTATATAACCCCCACCCCAGTAGATTAGGGAAAAAAGATGGGAAGGAGGCAAGTGAAATATACACAGAACCCAGGACAGAGCTGTGCTGGGTCTGACCCCATCTGTCTAATGCCAAACCCTCAAAGACTGATAATGTGTTCTGCTCTCCTGCATCTGAGGTTTGTAGTTTCAATGCCTAAAAACCTTACTATTTCCAAACTCTTATTCACTGTCTCCAGGCACCCTGAGCACGTAGGTACACGGGCACCAGTTCCAAGGCTCCACTGTTGCCAAGGGACACATTATGAATTAGGCCCCAGAGTCACCTCACTCCAAATACTGAAAGTATAAATACAAACAAAAATATAAGAACAGAAGGGTCAAAGAGACAATAAATGTATTTGTAGAAAAGTAAAGCTGAATCCTATGAAAGAGTAAATTGGAATCAGGACTGACTGGGCATATAATGCCATATTTTGATGGGCATAATTTGGCCCCCAGAACTGCCTTATTATGGAGTCTGCCACACAGACAGTTCAGTCACAGGCTATTGTAAATATGCTACAAAATGCCCTCACCACTACAATTTCTATTATCTTTGACACCATCTAATCCCATGGCATTGCTTTTACACAGTAAGATCATTGGATCCACTCTGAAAAGTTCTGGCAGAATAAATCACAAGTTGGATAAACTTGATATGTGAACATGAAAATGGGAGCTCACGATTACACCAGGTAGCATACCGGGCCTTAGAATTTTCTATACCACCTGACGTTGTTTACTCATCTAACACAGACATATTTTCTTTCATTTCAAAAAGATCTGTTAACTATTGTGCTTTGTCTTAAAGTGCTTTGCTGGAGGCAACGGAGGACTGAGCGCTTGGCCGCTTTTCCGAAGAAAGTTCTTATAGTCCATAGCTCTTACCTGGTTCCAACAGCAATTCTCTGACACCAAGTGGGTGTCCAGGATTCAGTCTAGTTCTGACACTAACCACCTGGAGTAAGCATGAGATCTTATGAGTGAAGGATTCAGTCTCACGAGATTGCCCCACTTCAGACACCAGCACAAGGGGAGTCCCTGGGCCACGCACACTGTGCTCAGCTGACTGCAAATATTAAATCATCATTTTGTACACCTGAAACTAAAATGTTATGTGTCAATTATACATCTGTTTAAAAAAATTCCAAAAAGAAAAAATTGAGGGTTTCCAAGGCTCCCCTTAGGTTCGATAATTTGCTAGAACAACTCCCAGAAGCCAGCAAAGAAGCTATATTTACAATGACAGTTTTATGATAAGGTATACAACTCAAGAAATGAACAAAATGAAAGAGACACACAAGGCAAGGTGTGGGAGGCGTGCAGGGCACAGAGTTTCCTTCCATGCCTTCTCAGCGGCTCTACCCTCCCAGGATCTCAATGAGTCCACCAACCTAGAAGCATCTCAGAACTTCACTGATCAAGAGTTTTTATCAAAGATTCCTTATATAAGCATGATTTATGGCATCAATGGCCATTAGTGATTGAGCTCAATCTCCAGGCCCTCTCCTCTCCCTGCTGGTGGGGCATAAGGCTTGGTCTTCCTGGTGTGGCCAGCTCTTCCCCTGAAACTAAGGGTCTACCAGGAGTCATGTCATTGGCACCAACTCAGATTTGGCCAGAAGGGAGGTTGTTATGAATAATATAAGATACTCCCATCACTTAGAAAATTCCAAAAGGTGGGGTGCCTTAGTGGTCAGTCAGCTAAGTGTCCAACTCTTGATTCCGGCTCAAGTCATGGTCTCAGGGTCATGAGTCCCATGTCGGACTCCACACTGACAGTGCAGAGCCTGCTTGGGATTCTCTCTCTCCCTCTCTCTCTGCCCCTCCGCCACTCATATGTGTGTGCTTTCTCTCTCTCAAAATAAATAAATAAAAAAAATTCCAAAAGGTTTTGCAGTTCTCTGCCAGGAACCTGGGACAAAGACCAAATATAGTTTTTATTATACCACACTTCCGAAGTGTGTTTTCTAGGTAAATCTCTTTACTTCCATTTTCTAAAATGTATTGTGAAGTTAACATATTTAATTTCCTTGACAACCATAACCCAGGTTTCTATAACTCTGGATGTACCACAGTGCTGAACACAGTTCTTTGTGCAAAGAATGTATTTCAACAGGTGTGCACTTTCCCAGAAGACTAAGGGCTGTAGAAGAGTTAGACCAGTTAGATTAAGAACAGAAGGTTACTGGGGTGTGTGGGTGGCTCAGTCGGTTAAGCATCTGACCTCAGCTCAGGTCATGACCTCATGGTTCGTGAGTTTGAGCCCTGTATCGGGCTCTGTGCTGACAGCTTGGAGCCTGGAGCCTGCTTTGGATTCTGTGTCTCCCTTGCTCTCTGCCCCTCCCTCCCCCGCTCATTCTCTCTCTCTCTCTCTCTCTCTCTCTCTCTCTCTCTCTCTCAAAAATAAATAAACATTAAAAGTTTTTTTAAAAAAACTAGAAGGTGACTTTTCCCAAACTAGTGGTGTTTTTCTGGATTCTTTGGATAGCAAGAGACAGACACCTGACTTGAATTTGCTTAGAGGAGATTTATGGGGGGGGGGGGGGGGGAGGGGTAGCTCACAGAATAACAAGAAGAGCTCTTTCTTCAACCATGATCACAAAGACAGAAAACCAAGAAACTTCTGAGACTCCAGACATGAGGACCATGACAACACATCAGGTCTCTGTCTCTTTGTCCCTCACTGCCTCTCTCTCTGCTCCCCTCCTCTTATGTATTTTTTACTTTTCTATGCTAGCTTCCTTCTTTCCTGTTGCTGATTTGCTTCTTCTCAGATGCTGCAGCAGCAGCTTTGTGACTGGAGGGGGAAAGGGTCTTGCCACCACCCCATCTTAGGACTTTGATTACAAATACCCAAGGCCTAGGGCGCCTGGGTGGCTCAGTGGGTTAAGCATCTGACTTCAGCTCAGGTCATGATCTGAGGTTTGTGAGTTCAAGCCCCGCCTTGAGCTCTGTGCTGACAGCTCGGAGCCTGGAGCCTCCTTCAGGTTCTGTGTCTCCCTCTCTCTCTGCCCCTCCCCTGCGCATGCTCTGTTTCCCTCTGTTTCTCTCTCTCTCTCTCTCTCTCTCTCTCTCAGAAATAAACGCTAAAAAAAAAAAAATTAAAAAAAAAAAAGAAAGAAAGAAATATCCAAGGCTTGCACTTAGATTCTTACTCCTTGATCAATCATTATAGTCAGGCAGATGGAGGAAGAGGAGTCACGCGAGCAGAAAACAATTAAAATGTGTAACGTGTATTGAAATTTACTATATGCCAGGCATCTAACCCTGTACTTAGCAAACACTGATAAAACATTTGGTATGTGCCCTGTTTTGGGTACATTATAAATATTAACCAGTTACTCCTGACAACAACCCTTAGGCAGATGTTACCTTATTCCCATTGTATCGTGAAAAGCTAAGAATCTTGTCCAAGACCACATGGCTAGTAAGCAGTAGAGCTGGAATGTGAACCCAGGCAGTCTGGTTCCTGAGTTTGTGCTTTCAACCACACCGCTAGACAGTCTCCCCACTTTACATCGTTTAACCTACACATGAGGTAAATGGTATAATTATCACCATTTCACAAAGGGAGACACAGGGTATGTCCATCAAGTGGTAGGGTCAGGATTCAAAACCACAGAGTGTGAGTGCAAAGCCTATGTTCATTTTTTTTTTTATGCTTATTTTGGAGAGAGAGAGAGAGAGAGAGAGAGAGAGAGAGAGAGAGAGAATATGCAGGGGAGAGGCAGAGAAAGAGGGGGACAGAAGATCCAAAGCAGGCTTCTTGCTGACAGCAGAGAGCTGGATGTGGGGCTCGAACCCATGAACCACAAGACTGTGACCTGAGCCGAAGTCAGACACTTAACCAACTGAGCCACCCAGGCTCCCCAAAGCCCACGCTTTTAATCACCGTGCTGTGTTGCAGAGTTGGGGGATGAGGGGTGTGGTGACTTAAAGAAGAGGGAGAGGTATAAGAAGACATTGCATCCATTACATTCAGTACAGCGTGCCAAGCCAGTCATGCTTAGAAATCCTTACTCGCCCAGGGGTGTCTGGGTGGCCCAATCAGTTGAGCGTCTGACTTCTACCCGGGTCATGATCTTGTGGTTCCTGAGTTTAGAGCCCCCACACTGGGACTCACTGCTGTCAGCACAGAGCCCACTTCAGATCCTCTGTCTCTCTCTCTCCCTGTCCTTCCCCTGCTTGTGCTCTCTCTCTCAAAAATAAACATTTAAAGAAAAAAAAAAAAAAAAAAAGAAATCCTTACTAGCCCCAACCTAACCTGGAGAGCCAGTCATGCTCAGCAGTAGAAAGCTGTGATCAGCGCCAAGTTGAGGTCAAGGTCAAAGAAGAGAAAGCCAGCAGAGCCATGGGAGAAAATCAGGCCTAGAATAAGGGTCTGAGGAAACCTCCTACAAAGAGAGAGTCAGCTGGGACACTGACACTTCTCTGGGAGGGTGCATACGAAAGAGTACAGAAGGTTACATTCAAGAAACAGCTGGAATTCTTTTAGAGTTCCTACAGCACGGGTTATGTCCTTGCCCCCAGAAAGTCACAGGACTGTGTCAACTTAGATTTCCTCAGAAATGCCTTCACTGAGCTATGATTTAATGTCATGCTTTCAGCTTTTATCAAGAGTTCAGTTAAGTGATGTCCATTTGAGGAACATTTTGTGGTCTTCAGAAAACCTGCAACTGAATACACTGTTCTTACCTTAACAATGAGCGTAACATTCTGACCACAATTTGGAATCAGAGAAATCTTTGTCTTTCCTGGCAAACGTGTGCTTATTTTTATCAGACAATAGGAGTTATACAACATTACCTGTTTCCCTTTTTGCATGGGCCCCTGTGAACCAGAAGTTAAATTTTGTGCTTCCTTTTTCCATTATTATCCTAGATTCTTGGATGTCTCCTAATGAATTCTGATGGCCCTTTTTGCCTTGAACCATTTTGGTGTGTGTGTGTGTGTGTGTGTGTGTGTGTGCACTTTACTTTTTCATTGTGAAGTACAGTATACATACAAAGGAGTGTACAAAACAAAAACACACAGCGTAACAATTATCTCAAGATAAATACCCATAAATACCCATATAACCACCACGCAGGTCAATAAACGGGAACTGCCAGCACCCCAAAATCCCTTTCATCCTCCTCCCAAACACCATGCATCCCATCTCTCCACCCACCCCTCATTCTCCTCCTTCTTCTTCTGATCGCTCCGCTTCTCTTTATACTCCTATTAACAGTATATCCCTCAATACTACGGTCTGGTGCTGCACTTTTTCTTTTAACCTTACCTGAATGGAATCAGGCATTCTACGGTCTTCTGTGACTGGCTAATTTCACTCAATATTACAAATGAGTATATTTATAATCCCTGCTATTGTTTATATTTGCAGTTCATTCATTTTCGTATCTGTAGAGTCTGCCATCATATGACTAGATCACAATTTATCCATTTTCCTATGATAGGCATTATGATTTTTTATTTTCCTTGATTGCTAATGTGGCTGAGAACCTTTTCATATGCTTATGACTCATTTGAAAATCCTTTTTTTGAACCATCATTTTGAACCAAGGACATGGATTCTCACACGGAGCCTCTGGAAGGAACTCAGCCCTGCCCACTCCTTGAGTTTAGCCCAGCAACACCCATCTTTGGGTCCTTTGCCTTGTAGAACTGTGAGGTAATAAATTTGGGTTGCGTTAAGCCACTAGGTGTGTGGTAATTTGTTACAGCAGCAACGGGAAATTAATAAACAAGGAAAGGGAAGATGACTGCTTAGATCATTAAGATCATTTATATCAAAACAAATGAAATAAAGTAATGATATTTTTGCTTCATTAAGGTGTTACAGCACTGCCTATTCCTATCACTTAAAATAGAAAAATGATCTTTAAAATTGAAGTATAATGTATATGCAGTGATACGTACAGGTCTTAAACATATTATTTGATGAGTTGTGACAAATGTATACATCTGTGTAACCAACATTCAAATCAAGTTACAGAATATTTCATTCTTCCAGAAGTGCCTTAAGCCCCTCTCCCATCATTTCTCAGCGCCTCCCTGCCCCCACCATCTAGGAAACCACTGATCTGACCTCTCTTCCTATAGGTTAGCTTTGCCTCTTCCAGGACTTCAAATAAAAGAATCATACAATATGGGGGCGCCTGGGTGGCTCAGTCAGTTAAGTGTCTGACTCTTGATTTCAGCTCAAGTCATGATCTCACGGTTTGTGGGATCGAGCCTTGCATTAGGCTCTGTGTTGGCAGTGTTGAGCCTGCTTGGGATTCCCTCTTCCTCTTCTCTCTGACCTTCCCCCATGCTTTCACTCTCTGTCTCTCAAAAAATAAAAAAATAAAAAATAAAAATAAATCATACATTATCTACTCTGCTGTGTTTGGTAAGAACACTGAGTTTGAAGTTAAGCTGCAACACAAATTCTGGGTCTTCTACTCACCAATTCTTTGAACTCAACCAAGCATCAGCCTTTCAGAGGCTAAGTTTCCATTTAGAATATAAACTGCCAGGGTGCCTGGGTGGCTCAGTGGGTTAAGCGTCCGACTTTGGCTCAGGTCATGATCTCATGATTTGTGGGTTAGAGCCCCACATTGGGCTCTGGACTGACAGCTCAGAGCCTGGACCCAACTTCAGATACTGTGTCTCCCTCTCCCTGTCCTTCTCCTGCTCACACTTTGTCTCTCTCTCAGGAATAAATAAACATTTTTAAAAAATAGAATATAAACTGCAAAAATATATATATATTTATATATATATATTTATATATATTATATATATTTTATAAATATATAAATATATTTTATATTTAATATATATATTTATATTTTATATATATATTTTATATATATGTATATATGTATATATATATACATATAAACTGCTCACCTCAGAGCGGCTGTCAAGATCACAGGAGATCATCTGATAAAAGTGCCTTGTCATGTCTTAAATGGTCTACACTTGTAAATACTTATTTCCAACTCAAAACAGAAATTGGGTGTTAACAATCTTTGGGTAATGGGATAATAACTGATTTTTAAATTTTCTTAATATTTTTCTGTATTTCTCAAGTTTGTACATTAATACATATTCCTTTTAAAATAAAAATGTTATGGGACGCTTGGGTGGCTCAGTCTGTTAAGCGTCCGACTTCAGCTCAGGTCATGATATCATGGTTTGTGGGTTCAAGCTCCACATCGGGCCCTGTGCTGACAGCTCAGAGCCTGGAGCCTCCTTTGGATTCTGTGTCTCCGGCTCTTTTCTGCCCCTCCCCTACTCGTGCTCTGTCTCTCAAAAATGAATAAAACGTTAAAAATATTAAATAAAATAAAAATGTCATTTTATTTAATTTTAAATTTATTTATTTATTTTGAGAGAGAGCACATATGAGCAGGGGAGGGGAGGAAAGACAAGGAGAGAGAAAGTCTCAAGCAGGATCTGCGTTGCCAGCACGGAGCCCAATGAGGGGATCAATCCCATGAACTGTCCTGACCCAAGTCGAAATCAAGAGTCAGATGCTCAACCAACTGAGCAAAAAAAAAAAAAAAAAAAAAGTCATTTTAAAATAAATTAGCACAGGAATGTTTATCAACTCTGATTTCATGCCACACATTCTTTTTAAAATTCTGATTTAATTAATAATTCCAATCTTCAAATATGTATTGGTATAAATCATGGTAGAGTTTTAGTCATTCCTACACAAGAAGCAGCAGAAAGTAAGCTAATAAGGATAACACACTACTATTTTCTCATTTTATACATCTAAGGAATGCCTAACACAGCATAAAATACAATGCTGCTGTGATGCTGTACTTAAGAATAAGCCACATCATTCAGTATAGCATGTCACACTGTTCAGATACAAAATCCTACCTCTAAATCCTTCCCATTGCCATTGTGAAGAGAGGAAGAAAGCAAAGAAACGGAGAGACACAAACATTGAAGAAAGTGTAATAGGGAACTGTATTTGAAATCACAAGAATTGCCCCATAGAACAAGCTTTAGGTTTCAGAATTGCACAGATCAGGGTAGTAGCTTCCACAAATTGGGACCAAAACAATAGTGGCTAACACTGATGAAGCATTTACTATTCGCTAGGCACTATTTTAAGCACATTATAAACACTGATTCTTTTTATTTCTCACTATAGTCCTACAAGATGAGGGCTATTGTGCCCCCACTTAAGAGGGGGAAGGCCACTTATTTAGTGGCCGACATAGCATGGTATCAGAGCCCATGCTCTCAATCATAACTCTATACTCACTTTCTAATGATGGCTGGAAAATGACTGCATTTAAAGTTTGAATTGTAGGGGCACCTGGGTGGCTCAGTCAATTGAGGCTCCGACTTTGGCTCAGGTCATGATCTCATGGTCAGTGAGTTCAAGCCCTCCGTCAGGCTCTGTGCTGACACCACAGAGCCTGGAGCCTGCTTTGGATTCTGTCTCCCTCTCTCTCTGCCCCTCCCCCACTCATGCTCTGTTCTGTCTCTCAAAAATGAATAAACGTTAAAAAAATAATAATAAAAGTAACAAATAAAAAATTAAGTTTGAATTGTAAATAATTCCAGCCAAAAAAGACTAAAAATTGTCATGAATTAGTACATGACCTTTGAGAAAAAGAAGTGATCAAGTACGCACTCATGGAGAATGTGTAACCACATGAGACATTTAAGAAGATCAAAATATACAAACTTTGGACAACAGAGGAAGTGCTTCTAGGCAGGATCAGGAGGGAGACATGTCCCCCCAGTCGTGCTTGTTTATTTTTTTATTTTATTTTATTTTATTTTATTTTATTTTATTTTATTTTATTATTTTACGTTGTTTTTAATTTCTTTTAAGTTTATGTGTTTATTTTGAGCCAGAGAGAGACAGAGAGAGAGGAAGAAAGAGAATCTCAAGCAGACATCTCTGCTGACAGTGCAGAGCCTAACGTGGGGCTAGTACCCATGAACTGCAGAATCATGGCCTGAGCAGAAATCAAAAGTCAGATGCTTAACCAACTGAGCCACCCAGGTGCCCCTCCCCAAGTCATACCTCTTAAAATTATCCAATTTTAAGAAGTTCCCTACTGGGGAAGTAATATAGTTAATATCAGAGCTAGTGTCTAGTCTCTCTACTTGAAGTAAAAATTTAGCAAATAATAGGTAGTTCACTCCATAGTCCAAATTTTGTTCCTCCCAATCCTTTCTGTTATCATTTTAAAGTCCCGGGTAAAGAATCTACTTCCAAGTCTTACTGAAGTTCTGTATCAGCACCAGGTGAATCAGCCCAGACAAAAAATGAGCCTACTTAACGAATTGTACCCTAGGGGTGCCTGAGTGGCTCAGTTAGTTAAGCATCGGACTCCTGATTTCAGCTCAGGTCATGGTCTCATGGTTGTGAAATCGAGCCCCACCTAGGGGCTTTGCACTGAGCATGGAGCCTGCTTAAGATTCTCTCTCTTTCCTGCTCAGCCCCTCTCCCCCACTCCTGTGCGTGCTCTCTTTCTCTAAAATAAAAAGTAACAATAATAATAATAACAATAATAGTAAATTATGCCTTAAAGCTTATTTCCACCTGAGTCTGCAACTACCAGTCACTTTTGCAACTTTATCTCTATGGTCCCACAAGAGGAGAATAAGAAAGATACTATTATAATCTTCCTTCAGTAAAGAATAAAGAGGCTCAGAGATGTGAAAGGTTATACCTAAGTCCACGCAGCTCGTAAGTTCTAAACGTGAGTCAAGAATCCAGTCTTCTCCATTCCCTTCTCTAACCCTGACCCATTTTAGTGACAACCTCCCAGATTTATTAACAAGTAATAAACCTGACTGATTTGGCCTACCTCTCTGGTGAGTTATCAGTGAGCAGTGAAATGTACCAAAAGTGGACTGAGATAGGAAGGTGGAGCTTCTAGAACAGACTTAGAAAATGGAATAGTCACCTTACAATAAATGCCACGTTTTAGCACTTAGAACGTACCAGGTAGTGTCCAAAGTGCTTTATAGATATTACCTCATCTATCCTCCAAAATACCCCTGTGGGGGGTACATTATTAGCTCTATTTTACAGATAAAGGATCTGAAGGTTAGACAGGTTAACTGACCAAGGGATTCTAACCAGGGTTAGAATCCTGTATGACCGAGAGCTGTGTTCTCCCAGCCAAGTAAGTCAACAGAGACAGGAACTCCAAGCCTGCCCTGGGCACAGCGACTGACCTTAGCCTCCCCGAGCACGGTTCTCCACTCTCCCTCCCTCCTTACCTGCTGGCTCTGAACAATGAGGCTCTTTCTCTGTCCAAGTCGTTCTGGTACAGGAAATCCCATCAGGCCTCTGGGAGGCTAGTGTTCTTCTGGTGCTTTTGTGATATTCCCCTCCCTCAGTTCAGAAGGATCTGAACAAGCCAAAAAGAGGTTTACTCCCCTTGTGGGAATGTTTACTAGGATTCACAGTGGAACAAAAAAATTAAGAAAAATAATGCTTTAATGCAAAAAACTTTAAAAGTCAAGATCAATGTCCCAAAAAGTCCTTTTTAAATGAAGACGAAAGATCCAATCCTACACTTACTTGCACCACTCACTCCACCTCACCCCTGCCCCTTGGAGCCCTGTTGGATACTGTCTGTATTGAAATTCTTGACATTTAGTTCACCATGGATTTTTTTTTTTTGCATTGATATTTATTTTTTTAAATATGGCACTAAAACGTTATTTATCTTCATGATGGATGAGTTTTAGGTTTTGTTTTTGGAGTCCCCTTAAATTTTATGCTCAAGGCTTCACCGGCCTCAGCTTATCCTTGGTCCTGGACTGAGCACATAAAAGCTGGAATCACAGTTGGAGGGCCTTGTTTCCCAGTTTACAGTTTTCCCACATCTTTCCTTGTGTCCTCCTCATGTCAGCTATCCTCTGTGTCAGCCCCACCAAATAAGTGACCACCGTGTGTACTCAAGGTCATAGCTGAGCCACGGGGGAAAAGGAGAAAACAGTCTTCTCCACCTTTGCTCCAGAGCTATGGGAGTTTGGCTGTGTTTCTTTCTCCTTCTTAAAGGACACTTTTTATACCATCAGCTGAGTAATTTGCCAGGAGGGAAATTCCTGTCTTTGACACTCTCAAATCAGTGTTGACATGTAATTTTAATTATTGAATTCCTATCACTGTTTCTCTAAGGCAGTGGTTCTCAGTCTTTAAAAACAAATCCTTATGCCCAGGCTGTTCCCCAGATCCATTAAGTCAGTATCTCCAGGGGCAAGAGCCTGGCATTCATAATCTTTAAAGCTTCCGAGGTGATTCTAGTGTGTGGGCAAGGTTGAGAATGACAGCTCTCGCGAAAGGCTCACTTTTCATTTTCCTCCCCTAGATGGTTTTTCCTGTGGTCCATCCCAGGGACAGTATCAGGGCTCCAGGATCTGAGGGAGCTGGATTTAATTCCTGGCTTTCCCACCTGCTAGCTGTATGACCTCGGACAAGATACTTTTGTTTCCTCAACTATGCCAGGGAGATGATAACAGAATCTACCACTTGAACTTGGCTGAAGGAATCATGCGGAGGCATCTGAAACACCTAGCATAGTGTCTGGTGTGCGTGTGTGTACAAGCCCTCATGCAACCACACATTCAGTGTGAGCTACTACTATTAGTTACGAATCCATTCTGCAAAGAGACAAGAAGACCAGTGAATAGACAAAGGTAGAACCACTCTGTTAGGATCCAGGGGTGAGAGGAGACTCAGACCCCACTCTTTTTCAGTGTGTTCTGTAGAGCCCCTGCGAATTCTGGGAAATAATTCAAAGACCACTAGTGTGGCATGTAATGACATTTTGAACCCAATTTTACTCTGCTTGGGGTGGCTTTTTCTGCCTCAGAACTGCTCTGGCCCATTTCTAATCTTATTTCCAGTGGCAGGCATCCGCCGGCTGAGCTCAGGGGCTGTTCTGTGACCACAGGACCCAACGGAGCAGGGCTGCTCCGCCCACGTTGCCTCTGTGGCCTCAGGCTTACCAGGGGAGGAAGCAGCTGCTCAGTGACGCTGCTCTAAATTCCCAGTCCCCTGGCTGGATGAATGTCTGTTTGGTTTTCAGGTGTGTGATGGTGGCCAGGAGGGTTGAACGAGTTTCCTGTTCAAGAGTAGAGGAGTATTTAAATGCCCTGCGCAGGAAGACCCTTAAGGCATCCTGGCTTGGCAAGGACGGCTCCCTTCGGGAAAGACTAGCTTGCCTGTTTTCCCATTTGAGAACAGCTGTGCTCTATTTGTTTCTTAGGCAGTGTTGATTGTTTGAACCCAACCAGTCAAAAACCCTGGCCCGGTTCAGAGACCTCCACCAGCCTTGGGCTGATTCAGAGAGGGTGAGGCAGCAGGTACAGATCGGGACCAGCATAACTGAGGTTGGCTCGGCCTCAGAAATCATCTGTGCCACAAGATTGGCTATATTTCCTTTTCCATTAGGGAGCCCCATCTGGGCCCTGCTCGTTTGCGTGCCTTCCACTGCTCCCTTTCATTTCTTCCAAATCAATATAATGTCTTTGTTCTTGTTTCCATAAAGGAGTACCCCTCGTACCAAGTTAGTTATGGAATAAACTACTCGATAGCAAGAGTGTTTCGTTTCTCCCTCCCCCAAGCCCCTTTCCAGACTTGTTTGGGAAGAAAGTTGATATTTCATACCATAGTGTGTTTAAAGTGTTTTCTCTGATTGTTCTTTAGAGTGGCTGTTTGAGTTAGACTTGGAGTAGTTGGGCTCCTCAATTCCAAGTAACTGAAACCAACTGGTGTTGACTTGAGCCAGAGACGGGAATTTATTACAGGATAAAGAAACACCTCACAGAAGCAAAGACAGGAGGGGGGCTAGGCTTCCGGAAGAAACTGGAAATGGAAAGCTGCCAGAACATGTCTGCCATGTCTCATCTCTGAAGCCTTGCGTCTCTGCTGCTTTTTGTCTCTTTGCTGACCGGCTTTTACTGCCTCTGTGGACAAGGAGAAATGCTGCTGTCATCAGAGTTCAGCGCTTATTACTTCCATGTGAAAGGTGCCCAAAATGACTCGTGGCTTCCAGTATCGACTCAAGAGAGTGTGATTGGTCAGATTCCATCAGCGACGGTCAGTGGACAGAGAACACAGAGGCTGTCTTCTCAACCAAGGCTCCCGGATACAGCTGCTGACTAGGGTCATTTGTGGGAGATTTTTTTTTTTTTTTTTTTAAATACAGACCCAGGCTCTGCTTTGGAATCTGTAGGAGTAGGTCCCGGGACTCTGCATTAAAAATTCCTTAAGCAATTCTGATGATAAATTAGATTGAGAGCCAAGGAGACAAAACTCTTTGGTACCCATTAATCTTTCTACTAAGGTCTAACAAAAGACTGCCTTTTAAGCTATCTACTGTTTGTTGGAGGCTATTACTATAAGGCTGGAGTGAGCAATTCATTTCAGTGCGAATATACGTGAGTGGGATGAGGAACTCCCTACCCCACAGAGCACTTGTAGAACCAGTTGAGTGGAAATCTGAGAAGCCAGCTCAGAGTTGGATCTAATATCACTGCTCTTAAAGGCTTCATGGTCAGGACTTTTAGACAACATTTCAAGAACAGTTCTTACCAGGTGAAATCTGGTTCGGTGTTACCCAAGCAGATGATGCAGGTTCTGTGGGTCAGGGTGAGAGTCCAGAACAGGTTTAAAATCTAGGTCTTCACGCTGGGGGAAAAAACAGAACTCCATTGGGAAAATACAATCTTAAGAGAATCGGGTTATGTTTTGGTTCCCATGTTTTCATTTCTTACAACATGCTGTTTCTGCTGCTTGATAAACAGTTACCTCTTCTCTTTTTAATGTCTATTGCCTTGTTCTTGAAGACTTAACTTGTGTTTCCACTTAGAGGAAGTCTTCTCTGACTCCCTAGTCTATTCATCTTTTCTTCTGCTCAATATCCTCCATGTACCATGATCGTATCATGGATTGTAATCATGTTACTTTCCCATCACCTCCACTTGATGATGGGTAGTTGGCACTTTGGTAACTAAATCTGCTTGTTTGGGGGTTGGTATGAACTCTCCTTCTGCTGAATTGATGTAGTGATGTGTCTGCCAACCTGGCCCCTGGCTTCCCTTCTGTCCCTGTAACAGTCAGAGCCACCATTCTGAACACCATCCCAGGTTCTGGGATCGCTCATTCCTTAATCATAGAAAATGAAGGAGCCCTAGACTTGTGGCCCTGCCTCCAGTATGCCATGGTTATTAGGACACCCTTCAGCATCGTGATGCACTTTGAAGATGTTTTATTTGTGTTTTACTCTAAGATAGTCTAGCTAAATCAGCCATAATTCACTAGGCATGATTCAGATATTAGCTCATTTAACTCCTACAACAAGCCTACAAAGAAAGCTTTATAGGGAAAACTGGGAGGAAAAAGATGAAGTAACCTGCCCAGGCCACAGCACCAATGTCAGAACCAGGATCAAAACCCAGATCTGATTCCAAACCCTTACACTCTTAAACACCAGGCTGCACAGTTAGGCCCCTTTTGAAACCTACTTCACATGGTCAGCTACTTAGTTAGCTAGTTAGTTACTTTATGTAGTTAGCTATCTTTCCCTGTTTATGCCTTCCTTTCTGAATTGAATGAAATATTCAATAAGTATTAGCTGGTTGAAAATACATAACTGTGGATGATACATCACTGATCTGAACTTCAAAACGTGTCTAACATTCTCCTATCCGTTATCAAGTACAGAATTTTCTAGAAGTGTCTACCTAAAACCTTCCACCAGAATGTGAGCCTATGCTTATTTGCATCGCTTCTACTCAACATGGCTGAGGAGAAGATTTCTCCACTGCTGTCCATGGAACCACCAAACTCCAAGGAAGCCCTACTTCTACGGTGCTCTTTTAGGTGTGGCCCCTGCATGACAGGGTCTGAGAATGTGTAAGGACTGTATGAGGACAGGGTGATGGGGCCAACCACAGCTCTCAGAATATTCATAACCGAGTCATCAAAGAGTCACACAGTCCAAGCCTGAAACTGGGCAGTTAGGCGACAGCACTGCATAGTTTCCCCAAACACACCATCTCCATATCTGAGAGCCCACACGGGAACACATTCATCACTCGCCTCACAGGAGGGATGTTTAAGACACAAGAGTTCTAGGGGATATCAGAAATAGTTTGCATGAATTATAAATGAAGAAGTAGAAAGAAAATTCAAAATTTAAATCAGAATTATGTTACCCTCTCCATGCTCAAGTACAGTTCAAAGGCTAGAAACCTAGAGAGATGCACTTAGACATAAAGTACACCTGAAACTAATCTCGTATCGTATGGTAACTGGGATTTAAATAAAAACTTGAAAAAAAAAAAAAAAATAGAGGCAAAGCCCACCTATTCCGACAAATGAGATGAAACGTCAATGGCAAGGAGTCGGTAGCCAACTCTTCTCTTTCCAGAGGCTACAGCAAACTAGTCCAGGGCCTTGTAGAGATGACAGGTGCACCAGGCAGATATATGGCCCTATACTTGGGAGCAAGAGAGGGAAAGGCTGATTCAAGCAAGCTCAGGCGTCACCTCCTGAAAGCATAACATTTTCCTCCAGCTTCATTAGCAAACTTTTCATTCTAGATGCAAAGGGTAATCACATCTCGGGCTCCTCCAAGGGCAGAACGCCAAACCACACTGCAGTGTGACAAATGAGGTCTCCCCAGAAGCGTAAAGAACAGGGAATTGGCAGCTTTGCCACAGATTCTGAATGTGAGTGATGAGCAGGTGACAGAAGTATAGGCTGGAGGGTGGGGCTGGGGGGACAACCACGTTTTATTTCTTAATGTGTTAACTTTAAGATGCTGGCGACTCTCATGAAATATCCAGCAAGCTGGTACAGAAGAACTTCGGGAACTCAGAAGAGGGGTCAGGGCAATCGATTTTAGGAACTTCTTGCAGCGAAGTGATAAAATCTTGTGCGTCTCAGGGAGACAGTAAAGCAAGGTGAGGAGCAAGGACACAAGCTTAGGGAAATATCCCCCGGCTGAGGCATTCTGGTTATACAGCCTCCAATTGCTTCCTCTTCTTTGTACAGAGATTCCTCTTAGCCTTGAGAAATTCCTAATGCTTATCTTATTCTATTCCCTTCTACCTTGAGCAGAAGTAGTAAATTTTCTCCCCAAACCTGACAGTCAAATAGAGCCTTGGAACAAATGACTTTAGTCAGCAAGGCCATAAAAAATGTTGTAGTAGAGTGCAGTCTTTGAATGGATTAATAACCTTTCTCAAAAAATAAAGAACCTTTTTCTCAAGAGACAGCGTATGATTCTTATTGCATTTGGTCTATACAACTTGAGCAAAAAATCACATACGAGAATGTTTTAAATTGTTAAGTTGAAACTTCACTACATCTAATTTTTTATTTCTTATTTTAGTAGGTTTCACATCCAGTGCAGAGCCCTATTTGGAGCTTGAACTCACGACCCTGAGATCAAGAGTCAGACACTTAACCTCCTGAGACACCCTGGAGCCCCTACTACATCTTATTTTGAAATGCTCCCCTCCCTTCCCTTCTCCCCAAACACCACTTGACACAACACAAAGAAGCTGCCTGTATAAGGAATGCAGGATCTAACACAAGTGTTAGGACTTGAGGTTTGTTTATTATATCATACCTGTCTTTCCTGAACTTCTTGAGTCATCATTAAGTTACTGTTTGTAGTTCCCACATTTTTCTCGCTATATACAGAGCACGAACAAAAGTCATGGGCATTGTTCCCTGTGGGGCCCCTTATACGTTTTAAGCAAGCTAGCAGAAGTACGGTGTAATCGCTCAAACACTCAACAGAGAAAGTGACTGGGTCTCAGCTGTCTGCACTGAAAACTGTTTCATAACATTCTACCTAGTATGTGTGCAATTTCAACACAGCTCAGGGCTGAATAAGCACTAGACTGAGGTGGGAAGAACGCTAACCCAGGTGTTCTTGACATTATCTGATAAAGGGAACTCAAAAGGCTTGGTGTTGGCTGGTTGATGGATAAGCTTTATGACATTAATGAGGCTGGGGCACGATAGTTTGTTTTACACCCCCCTACAAAAGATTAAACGAGTTTTCTCAGTGCTCACCGAGAAAGTCCTAAATAAGAGCTTTTATCAAACGTAGACTCAAGAAAACCCACAGTATCACTCATGGAAAACATTTTACAACACACAGAAATAAGGGCAGAACTTTTCAACACTCTGGACCAGAGGCCTTCATACGGGGTTTGTTTAACCCTATGAGGGGTACCTTAAAACCTTTAAAGGGGTCCTTGAGCAAGGGTAATTTTAAAGTTTTTCTTGTAAATAATTATTTTGAAGGAGAGAGAGACAGATAGAGAAAGAATCCCAAGCAGGCTCCATGCTGCCAGCACAGAGACTGACATGGAGTTCTATCTCATGAACCCTGAGATCACGACCTGAGCCCAAATTAAGAGTTGGACGCTTAACAGACTGAGGCACCCTGGCACCTCAAGGGTAATTTTAAAGGAAACTTCCTCCATACATACCCTTCCCTCAAACTGAGCAATCTGAAAGACAACCACACTGAATCCACAATATTCCTTCCATCCAAAGGCACATCAGTCATCTCTCCAACCTGTACTAAGAAGACTGTACTGCCCTGAGGCATTAAGATCTACAGAGCACAGTGTGTTGTTAGTCTTTGGGGCTTCCTGATTCTCCTTGTTCTGTATTTCTGTTAAGGGAGATTTAGAGAGGGGGCATCTGGGGAATCGTAAGAATGCTCAAGTTTTGGGCATGTGGTAAAGTGTAGTACAGTGGAAGGGATGAGGGTTTTGTTTAACAAACTGGCCACTTCATCTTCAGATTCCTGTGAAGTACATCCCTCCTGATGGAAGCCACACCAGCAAAGCAGGAAATACCGGCGAGAAATACTAAATGCTAGGGGCGCCTGGGTGGCTCAGTCGGTTAAGCCTCCAACTCCTGATTTCAGCTCAGGTCACGATCTCATGGTTCGTGAGCCACGTTGGGCTCTGGGCTGGCAGTGTGGAGCCTGCTTGGGATTCTTTCTCTTCTCTCTCTCTTTGCCCCTCTTTTGCTTACACTCTTTCTCTCTCACAAATAAACTCAGAAAAAAAAGAAAGAAATACCGAATGCTACATCTTTTCTCATAAGTAATTTTTCCTGCTATTTAAAACTCATCTTAGAGTGCCTGGGTGGCTCAGTTGGTTAAGCGTCCAACTCTTGATTTTGGTGGCTCAGGTCATCATTTTAGTTTGTGGGATCAAGCCCTCAGTCGGGCTCTGTGCTGACAGTGCAGAGCCTGCTTGGGATTCGCTCCCTCTCTGTCCCTCCCCTGCTTGCGTGCGTGCACTCGCATGTTCTCTCAAAATAAATAAACTTTAAAAATAAATAAAAATAAAAATAAAATAAAATACTCATCTTTGGAACCATCACTGACCGGAAAGAAAACTACCTTTGAGCAGTCAAAACAAAAACAGTTTAGTAATGCTGATCATTTATTTTTTTAAGGAGGAGAACTTTCTTTTCCTTTTTTTTAAAGTTTATTCATTTTGAGAGAGAGAGAACAGGTGTGTGCAGGGGAGGGGCAGACAAAGAGGGAGAGAGAGAGTCCCAACCAAGCAGGCTCCACGCTGCCAGCAAAGCCCAATGCTGGGCTCAAACCCACAAACCATGAGACCATGACCCAAGCCGAAATCAAGAGCAGAACACTCAACCAATTGAGCGGTTCAGTTGCCCCAATGCTGACCATTTTAATTCTAACTTAAAATATAACTACCAAAATTTTCATGATGCACTGAATAAAATTTGCAGACAACTTTCCATGCATATCATGAAATATTTATTCCAAATACAGCCAAATATTAATTTAATCTCATGAGACGATAAATATTTCCTACCACCTACTAACAGAAAATAGATTCTGGCTGCCACACCAGTTAGTTTTTAGCAACCTGTATAACATTTTATAGGAAAAGTCTGATCCCATCTAATTAATTTAATGTTATTTTTGATTCTTAATTCTACCAAGAATTGAGTGAACCAATTCTTTAGTTCACTATAAGCACACAGCTTTATTGAAAGAACATTTTGCCTTATAAACCTACTTGCTTCTTAAATAACATAATCTTAGCTTACAGATGACTTGTTACAAGTTAAATACTGAGAAAGAGTACATTGATTTATCTTGCTTCTTTAAAAATGATGTTAAATCTGTGTGATTTTAGACCTTGACTGCTTTTAGTCATCTCTTACAAAAAGTGTTCTATCATGTGCTTAATGCTTTTTTATAACATTCTTCAAAATTCACTAACACAACACTGAAATTTTCAAGTCAGACTTTTTCAGACAGAAAGAAAGTCTGATTTAGTTATTTGATTTATTGATGATACAGTGGATATTTGACTTGGTTTCATTAAATGGTGGACATTTACCATAAATTGATTAAATGTGCAGCTCCAAGGTTTTCATGAATTACATATTTAATGAAACATATATTATGATGAAAATATATTTAAAACACTAATTTATCAAAAGAATATATCTGAAAGGTGTTTTGAAAGTAACAGATTGGATTTCCCAATTGGATTAAATATATTGAATTAAATAAAGCTTTTTTGGGCCGCTTGGGTGGCTCAGTCAGTTAAGCGTTGACTTTGGCTCAGGTCATGATCTTACTGTTCGTGCATTCGAGCACCACATCGGACTCTGTGCTGACAGCTCGAAGCCTGGAGCCTGCTTCGGATTCTGGCTCTCCCTCTCTCTACCCACTCACTCTCACCACCCCCCTCTCTCAAAAATAAATAATAAATAATAAATAAATAAATAAATAAATAAAGCTTTTCTAAGTGAAAGAGTAACAGATACAAGTAGCAATCTTTGATAGTCTTGATAAAGCCCTTTGAGTTTATGTCCCTAAATTTGAGAATGAACAATTCTAAATAACAAACTCTTCTAAAAATGAAGAATTCTTCTAAAAAATGAAGAATAAACTAATCATGCTGTCGCCTGAAGGATGACTAAAACCACAATGTGATTTTGGGGATGGAATTTAAAGAATTGAGTAAAGTGATTTTTAAAGCTACTTCTATTCTCATCCCTTGATTTAGGGGCAGTTTTCAATCAACCTTTACACAGAAATGAAAGACAGAAATGGAATTAATGCTGATCTGTCTTTCATTCTCAAAATGCCACATTTATCCAAGGACACATAAACTAATCTGAAAAATAATCTCATTAAAAGAGGACTTCCAAAAACTTTACATCTCATTTAATAAGTATCAAATTTTTAAATATACTTATATTTTTATTGCATAAAATTATTTAAATAACTCAACATAGAAATTTAGCACAGCTTTAAGGATCACAAGAAAAAATTTAAATGTATATACTTGCTTTTGTTGCAAAGTCGTGGATAGCATAATTGATAGGACTTTTGAGCGTACAAATATACAGTAAAATTCTAAGGCAACCAACTCCAGGAAAATGAAAATCTGATCTAATGGGATTGGCCCCTATCCTCCAAGCCAGCCCCCTATTCTCAAACATTCTAAGCTTCTCTAGGGAAGGCATGTACTGGTGGTGGTGGGTAGAAAGTGATCACCTCGTGATCAGTTCGGACTTTGTTTCGTGATTGGTCTTACCATTACTTTTGCCCTGTGTGACAATACAGACTAAAACATACGGGGCTTGTTTTTTTGTTTTTGTGTTTTTTGGGTTTTTTTTTTTTTGCCATAATGATTATAATAATATGACCTCACATTTTCATAATTCAATTTTTTTTAAGTTTTTTTATTTTTGACAGAGACAGAGTGCGAGCATGAGCTGGGGAGGGGCAGAGAGAGAGGGAGACACAGAATCCGAAGCAGGCTCCAGGCTCCAAGCCGTCAGCAAAGAGCCTGACACAGGGCTTGAACTCATGAACCGTGAGAGCATGACCTAGGCCGAAGTCGGATGCTTAACCGCCACCCAGGTGCCCCTAATAATTCAATTTTTTAAGTCCCATCTAGTAGGATTTTTCTGTGTTACATTAGGATAAAATATTGTGATGGAACTGCAATGAAAATATAAGTCCAAGAAAAAGGAAAGATTAAAAATTGTAAAAATTGTAAAATGTAAAATGTCTTGTGTATTTTCTATAGTGATTGATGGTATTAAATTTCTATGCTATTTAGACTCAACTGGATATATTTGAAAGAGTAATGAACATTTTGTTTTAAAATGTCAATATGTATACTATGCTGGAAATTATATCCTTTTGCCAATATTTAAACTTAGGGACAGCTTTAAATATGCAGTGTTAACAGTTTCCTTTTAAAACTAGTTTATAACAAAGTAGGAAGTATTTGTGCATAAAAGTTCGAAAATCACTGCTCCAGACAAAGGAAAAGTAAGCAATGATCTTTTCAAAGCCAAAGATAGTTGGAGCAGATTTTTCATCAGAAGTGTATAGAGCAAACTGGGAAGGAGAGCTTAACATTTGTTTGCTTTTCCTGGCACCTAGAGGGAAAGCCAAGCATAGACAGGGATTACATATTACTGCTATAGAGTCAAAGTCTCTAAAAACCTATTTATGGCACATAGTAGCAGGGAAGGGAACAGCCCATAGCTATAACTCTGCCCATGCAGCAACTCTTTTATCAGAGAGTAGTCAAGACTTAATTTCTCCACCCTTTGCAATTTCAGAAAAAGGTACTGATCTCATGGAATATATTTCGCTGCCGTTAACTCTTTTTAACTGAGCATCCTTTATGTGTTAGGTCCTAGGGATACAACATGCAAGAACGTGAACTTGAAGAATTTACAACCTCATCAGAACAGAAAAAACACAGAGGTAAATAGGAACCTGTGCGATGACTACAAGGAAAGTGTTAACAAATAGCGGGACTTATTGCCAAAAGTCGGGGTAGTCTGGGAAGGAGAAGGCTGGGATCACAGCAGGTGTTAAAAAAAAAAAACAAACTAGAAGCAAGAGAACAAGATTGATGAGCTAATTTGCTGGGGACTGAAGCAGGCGGGTGTAGGGGTGATGCAGGTATGATGGTGAGTGGAATAGTGATTAGTCCAGAGCAGGCAGCTGCTGTGAAAGTTGGAAGGTAGGTGGAAACCAGACTGTGGAGGGGCCTAAATGCCTGTGGAGGCCTATGTTTTACCCTATGAGAAATGGGCAGGTTTCTGAGATCAATGTGCAACATTTTAGGAAGCTTCTCTAATGACAGTAGTAGTGTGTAGGAAGAGACAGCAAGAGAGAAGAGTCAGTTAAATTTTAGCAACAGTCTGGGTAGCCAGGATGAAAACAGACTGGGGTTAAGGATCCTGTGACTGAAAAATAATCAAAGGACATACTGCTAAGTGGGGAGGGGAAACCACAAGGAATTCCAAGGCTTCAAGCCTACGTGACTGGGATAATCATGGGCCTACTGACAACAATAAATCCAAAAGGAACACAGGTTTATGTTCAATGGAACAGGGTCCGCAAGCAAGGATGGACGTGTGGAGGGGAAGGCTCAATCTCTGACTTCTGCCATCACCAGCTATATAGACCATATGCTTTGTCCTGTTCTGTTCTCTCGTTCAATAGGGGAAAAAAGGATTCATGTTCTAAATTTGTTATTGATCGCACTATAGGACTCCAAAATGACTTTTCAGTATTCACCCTAAAGAAATCCAGACAAATTTTCACTCCCTTAGAAGTACAAAAGCAGATGGAGCTTAAAGCCTCCGAAACATCAGCCTTTTACTCAAGTCTTAATACAGGCTCCATTAAAAACAATTACCTCCACCTCTCACCCCTCGACAGCCTCATTATAGACCTCACTTTGAGAACACAGTGAAAAAAACTTAAATATAAATCTTTTTCCTTCCCCACTGACCCCCAGCCCCAACAAGCCTTGAAAGCTTGTTACCTTTAAAGTTAACAGTATTTCATGCATTCCGTTCAAAATGAACATCGAATTATTTCCTGACATGTAACATTTAAGTACAACCAGACATTGAAAATGGCTAGTTTAAATTGCAGCAAGATGTTCCGACTACCTGGGACAACGTATCTGTTCTTGGAATATCAAATGAACAAAGGTCTCTAAGGAGCGGTGGCATAGCAGAGGGGCAAAGTGCAAAGACCCAAGTGGGACTGCCTAACTTGGAAATTCCCACTGCTTAATCTTTGCCAAGGTAACCTCTCTGTACCTCAACCTTTCCATCTGTAAAATGGATGATAATGCCTAGCCTGCAGGATCCTTATAAAGAGGGATTTAAAGTGCTTTCACAGTGTTCAACAGTAGGTGCAATTCTCATTGTGCCTTAACATCCAGCTCTAAAGCTAGTTCATTTCTTATTTACTGATGGAACTCCTATGTTTCTTTAGATCAAGGAGGTAGGGGTAGGCAAACTTTTTCTGCAAAGGGCGAGGCAGTAATATTTTCAGCCTTCCTGACCAGATGGCCTCTATTCTAACCACTCGACTCTGCTACTGCAACACAAAAGCAGCCAGAGACCATATGCAAATAAATGAGCATAACAGCTATGTTCCAATAAGACTTTACAGAAACAGAAATTTAATTTCACATTATTTTCACATTACAAAGTAGTATTATTCTTTTGATTTTTTTCAACCATTTAAAAATGCGAAAGCCATCCTTAGTTCATAGGCCATACAAAAACAGGCAGCAGGCTGGGTTTGACCCATGGTGGTAGTTTGCCAACCCCTGCTCTGGACTAAGAAGCTTATGGGGTTTGGAAGGTTTGTGGGGGCAGGGAGATTTCAAATACAGGTTCGTGGTGCAGAATAATGAGGGAACTTCTAACTATAAGAGGAAAAAAAAGCCCTATTTAATGCTGCCATTCGTTTATTAACACTGGACTCAGCTATTACTGGGATCCCACATGGCTGGGATCAAACATGTAGGGAGTCACAGTCCCTGCTCTCAAAGAGTCTGTGCTTCTCCATAGCAGTTTAGAAACCGAAAGTCTGCCTTCAAAATACAACACATTCTATCGGGCATGGAGTTCACATGTAAAGTAGCTTCTTCGTGACACCGCCTGCAGCCCACACCAAACAGCAGTTACCTGTATGTCTTCCTCTCAGTAATTTCACTACCTGTTCTTTCCCTCTCCCCCCCAGATTACTGTTTTGCACAACCAGTTTGGGGGTAACATTCACGGTGATATACTACAAAGAGCAAGGGAAGTGGTCTTATCTTTAAAAAAATGACCATTTAATCTGGTCTTCAAGGATACATCTTCCTTTTAATACATAACGCGTTAGTGACTCCTACGGTTTTTCATTTCAACCCAGGGAGAAATTTGTCCCCAGGAGGCAGATTAAACATCTATCATTAGGCAACAAAAAGACACTTCAGACGTATTTTATCCAAAAGAACACAAAACAAATAAAACACAAAGTACGGTGTTTTGGTATCTATCTCAGTTGGTTCTTAAGACTGTGGATTCGAAATAATACAGCAGGAACCAGCATTGTCATTACGTCCTAACAAGTGAAAATCAGAAAGCAAAGAACTAAACATACCTAATGATTAAGGAAAAAACAAAGGGTTGTTTGTAACTAATAATGATTAATAAATATTAATATAATTATAGTACATAGTATACATTACGATGTTATTAATAATTAAAATGACAAAAATATTTCTAATATTGATGATTTTCTGGACTACTAAATGGCATTCATCTCTTAGACATCTTCCTTGCAAGAATGAGCAATACTGTATACCCTCAAAGACAACAGAGCACAACAAAAATCAAACAGCAGAAAGCAGTACTCCTGATGTTAAGATTGTCTCATCAGAACAGGAATGATCAGTCTCAGCAAAATCCAAAAAAAAAAAGTCCATTTGGCAGAAGGAGTATCAAATTGGTGGGGAGGGCAACAAAGGTTAGGAAGAGAGTGGTGTCAACAAGATGGGAAGGCTGGGAGGAGCCCAAGGCTCACCTCCTCCACAAAAACCATTAAGAAACAACTAACTACAAGCTGACAAAAATAGGGAAAGCTAGGTTTCCCTACAACAGGGAAAACTCTGAACTACCAAGCAGCAGCAAAAACCCTGCAGAGCTAGAAGACCAAGGAAGGCCGCACAGAAAAGCACAGGCAGCATTTAGCTGTGTCACCTCCTCTCCCAGCCCCCAGTGGCAGGCAGGTGCCAGGAGGGATTCCCTCAGAGATTTCACCCCATGAGAAGAGGGAGAAGAGAACCCCAGGACGCCTCCCTGCCGTAGATGTTTGCAGCCTTTACAACAGACGACCCCGCGGTCTTTGCCAACGCCGATTCCAGCTGTTGCACTTCCTCTGGCCTCCGGGCTGGTGCTGCAGTTGCTGTGAGACCTGCCCCCAGGGGCCCCCACTGCAGCCGCCCACCAGTCTCTGAGATCGGGGCGCCACAGCACCCTGCCATGTGCAGGACCAGAGCTGCCACTGCTCTGTGCCCCACCCCGGGTCACAACTTTGTCCCCATTACGGGGGCACCTGCTGTTGCTCCATACCCTACCCTCAAAATCCCAAGTCACGCTTTGACTGCCATTACTGGGGCCATGCTGCCACTGCTGTGAGACCTGCCCTCCCCGCCCCGCCCCTCCCGCCCTCCAAGTCCCAGGTCACGGCTCTGACACCATCTTAGGAGCTAAGCTCCCGCTCTTCTGCAACCTTCCCCCTGGGTCCCAACATGTGGCTTCAGTGGGCCTCCACCAGCGATGTGCTACTGCCATCCCAGGACTGCCCCCCCCCGGGACCAGAGATGGGACGTTAACCCACCACCCCCAGGCTGTGCTGGGACTGCACTCTCCTCCTTGGACCCCAAGCCACCCAAGCCATCCCTGCACCCTATGATCCCAGGGCCTGTGCGACTGTATCTCCCTCCCCACCCCTGACCTGAGTCGCTGAGAGGAGCCCAAGACTCAAACCCTGGTTTCACTGGAGATCTGCACATATCTGCACCTTAGACACCAGTGCCACTATGAATGCACCTGTGTCCCAGGACCCCACCCCACTACTGCTCTGAGCGCCAATATGCCAGTCAAGTGCCCAGAAGTATCCTCTCGGCTAGAAACTTCTCCCACAGGCAAAAGGAGAACTGGAGGACCTCAGCAGCCTTTGCCTCTGAGGATCCCAACAGCCCTAGCCACCACTGCCACCTGCAGGACCTCTGCAGTCTTGGACATGAAGACTGCCTTGATCTGTGCAAACATTGACCTCAGCTAACAAATAGGGCTGTGTGAGTTAGCCACTGTGTTTTCCCAGCAACCAAAGACCCTGCATCCCATCACAGCCACCTTCAGGTAAAAGTCTTTCCCATCAAAGCCAGGCCAAAGAAAAAGCTGGAAGACATGACTACTCCCTCAAATGCACAGACATCAATGTAAAGCCAACAGAAACATGAAAAAGCATGGAAACATGATACCATCAAAGAACACAGTAATTTTCCTGTAACTGAGCCCCCCAAAATAAAGATCTGTGAGTTTCCTGAAAAAGAATTCAAAATAATCATTTTAAGGAAGCTGAGAACGAGTCAAAAGAACACAAATAGGTAACTCAATGAACTCAGGAAAACAACGCATGAACATAAACAAGTTCAAGACGGGGGGAATCATAAAAAAGAACCAAACAGAAATTCTGGAGCTGAAGAATTCAGTAGTCCCTCCTTACCCACGATTTTCCTTTCCACAGTTTCAATTATCTGTGGTTAACCGCAGTCTGAAAATATTCAATCAAAAATTCCAGAAATAAATAATCCCTAAGTTTTAAATTGCGCTCTATTCCAAACAGTATGATGAAATCTCAAGCTGTCCTGCTCCATCCTGTCTGGGATGTGAATCATCCCTCTGTCCAGCATACCCACACTGTATATGCTACCCCCCACTAGTCACTTAGTAACCATGTGCATTACAGATGGACTGTGGCGGTATTGCAGTGCTGGTGTTTAAGTAACCCCCCAAATTACTCAGTAATAGCCCAAAGGGGTAAGAGTAGGGATACCGGCAATTCAGAGAAGCCAAAGAAAAGCCATAAAGCACTTCCTTTTAAGTGAAAAGGTGAAAGTTTCTGACTTAGGAAGGAAAGAAAAAAAATCACATGCTGAGGCTAAGATCTACAGTAAAAATGAATCTTCCATCTGTCAAATTGTGAAGAAGGAAAAAGAAATGGGTGCTAGTTTTGCTGTTTCACCTCAAAGTGCAAAAGTTAAAGCCACAGTGTGTGGTAAGCGCTTAGTTAGGATGGAGCAGGCACCAGACTTATGGGTGGAGGACACGAACAGAAAATATGTTTTGACTGATGGCCACACGTTACGCCAGAAAGCACCGAGGCTGTAGAAAGACTTCAGAAGAACTGAAGGACCCCCACAGTCTTTGCCTCTGAGGATCTCAGCAGCCTTAGCCACCACTGCCACCTGCAGGACCTCTGCAGTCACAACAGTGGGAGCTTGGCCCCTCCAATGACGGGCAATCCTCTAAAACAAGTGACACCAAGCACTTTACTGCAAGTAACTGATGATTATTACAGAGATTCAGTAATAGGTTTGTACTAAAAAATATAAAAATTACTGGAGAGGCTGTGACGACCAGTGAAGAATCTGCTGCTATATTTCTGGCAGAGTTGAAGCAGTTGGTTAAAGAGAAAGGATCCCATCCAAAGCAAGTCTTCAACTGCAATGAAGCCAGGCTCTTCTGGAAGAAGACGTCCAATAGCACGTACAGCGCCTTCCTAAAAGCACAAGAAGGGTCCCAGGGCATAAAACAGAACGGCAGGTTAACTCTGTACTATGTACATGGCAACACTGCAAGGCGGATGATAAAGGCAGGCGCAGCGTGCAGAGAACCCATGCACTCTCAAAAACGAAAACAGAAATTATCTGCCTGTGTTCTGGCAACACAATCAGAAAGCATAGGTGACAGCCATCCTTTTTCGGGAGTGGTTCCACCAGTGCCGGTGCTGGCTTCATCTCAAAAGTGAAAAAGATACTTGGAAGAGGAAGGGTTGGAACCTAAAGTCCTGTTAATAGTAGACCACGTACTTGGCCATCCTGAATTGGTTTGCTAGGAAAATGAAATGTTGAGGTTGCATTTTAACCACCAAGTGCAACCTCACTGCTTCAGCCCCTCGGCCAAGGCATCATTTGCTTTAAGCCACGTACACCTGCCTGGTATTTGACTGCATTCAACCATCAATTGATGCAGACCCTAATCTGGATATGATGCAGGGCTGGAAATCACTCACTACTGCTGATGCAGTAACATTTCATCAAAACTGCAATGGATGAATTAAAACCAGAAACTGTAAATGCCTGCTAGATCTTACCAAGTGAGATAGTGGATAATTTTTTTTTTTAAGTTTATGTATTTATTTTGAGAGACAGGAGAAAGAGAGAATGCTAAGCAGGCTCCACACTGCCAGCACAGAGCCCGATGCAGGGCTGGAACTCACGCATGAACCATGAGATCACGACCTGAGCCGAAATCAAGAGTCTTACGCTTAACCGACTGAGCCACCTAGGCACTCCTGGGGATAATTTTAAAGGCTTCCCAGGGACTGATGGGGAAGTTAGGAAAATCATTCACACAGCAAGACAAGGTGTTGTAGGAGGAACTACCCACATTCTTGATGAAGTGGAAGAATATACTGAAGGCCATCAAGGAGTGTTAACAAATGAGGAATTACAAGAAATTCTGGAATCATCTATAGAAGAGGAAGAGGAAGTGAGAAGAAAAGCTAGTAAAAACTATATAAAAGGGGCCAGCCAGATGCCCGAGGCTGGATACTCCCCTTGCATACTTTTGGCTTCTGTAATCTTGTTTGCCTCCTGTATCTACCAACTGCCTGGATAGTACCACTGGTAAGTGCCCCCCTCCCCTTTTTCTTTTGTCTCTCAAACCCCTACCATCCCAGCCACAAAAGGAGGCCGATGCCAAGGTTCAGGGCTCAGCCCTTGGAGGTGACTCCACTGGGCCAGCACTGGTGCACAATAAACAGTCTTTTCCTGATTCCCTGAGTGCATGTGGCTTGTCTCTTCCTGGGCGCCAAGTATTTGCTGTAACAGAAGAGGAAACTCAAGCAGAACCAGCAATGTAGACATTCCCAAAATTTGCTGAAGTGTACAGAACTGCACGGACATTAAAGGACAAAATTACGGAATACAATCCTCAGATGGAACACAGCATTAATGTCACCCATATGATCACTGAAGTATTACAACCTCTACAGCAATACTTTGATGACTTACAAAGACCACGCTTTCTGATTACAATGTTCTTCTAAAAGATTTTAGCAAAAAAAAACAAAAACAAAAACAAAAACAAAAAACAAAACCCTTCAACTATCAAAGATCCCCAACCATCGACCTTGTCTGCTCCTGACATCCAACCACTAACATTGTCATGGCTCAATGATCCAGGATCACCCCAAGCAGATGATCCTCCTTCTGACATACTTCCAGAAAGTCAACAATATCTTAACACTAGATCATAGTGCTTATGTCATTCACGTCACTTCATCTCATCATGTAGGTATTGTGTCATCTCACATCATCACAAGAAGAAAGTTGAGTGCAGTACAGGAAGATATTTTGAGAGAGAGAGACCACATTCACATAACTTTTATCATAGTATAAATATAGTAGAAAGTAGAACTGTTCTACTTTATTATTAGTGATTGTTGTTAATCTCTTACTGCGCCTAACTTACAAATTAAACTTCATTATAGGTAAGTGTGCATAAGAAAAAACATTGTATAGGGCTCCTGGGTGGCTCAGTCAGTTACACCTCTGACTCTTGGTTTTGGCTCAGGTCATGATCTCACGGTTTGTTTGAACCCCACATTGGGCTCTGTGCTGATACCACGGAGCCTGCTTGGGATTCTGTCTCCCTCTCTTCTCTGCCCTTTTCCCACTCGTTCTCTCTCAAAATAAACAAACATTTAAAAAAAACACAGTATATATAGGATTCAGTACTATCTGTGGTATCAGATATTCACTGGACGTTTTAAAATGCATCCCCAATGGATAAAGGGGGTGGCGGGTACTCCTGAGCAATGAAATGAAAAATGCAATAGACAGCTTCAACAGCAGGCTCAATAAGGCAGGGAAAAAAATCTTGAGAACTTTAAGACAGATCTCTTGATAATGTCCAGTCAGAGGATAAAAAAAATGAGCAAGAAAAGAGTGGAGAGACAACAGCACAGACCCAGTGTGTGGAAAGATGGTGGCAGAACCTGGGCAGGGTGGGAGGCTCACCCACAGAAAGGAAGGCAGCAAGGAGCACCACTGCTGGGGAGAGAAGACACTTGGAGCTCCTGGTTCAGGCTGCCTACACTCCTCCTGCAGTGCAGATGACACAGCCCACGGAGGGCCAGCCACCTTGGCGATCCTGCACCCAGGTGGCACCCCTGAGTACGGCATTCTGCCACTTCCTGGACCACCATGGGCCAGATGCCCTCCCTTCCAGGCCCCTGAGCTTGGGATGAGGACATGCCGGTCTGGGCCGCAGGGAGGCGCAGGAGCCCTTGGCGCGCAGACCGGTGTGAGCACTGTGCTAGGTAGGGGCAAGGTGCGCAGAGTTACCTCACTGGGGCTTCTCTCATGTGGGTCTCACTGTCCCCACCCCTAACTCCTTTGCTGGAGCTGAGCCCTGAGGGCTTTTGAGGGGTGTGCCCCCCCTCCCTGCCCTCAACCTCGATGGTGTGTGCAGATCACCCCTCTGTTTACAGTCCACATCCAGCACCCTGCTCTGGGCCCACGGGACTGGAGGACTGTGACTTTAACGCTCTTATAAGAGTCTAAAACTTGGAAAAAGGGACCTGGATTTGCTACCAGACAGTAGAAGGTTTTGGTTCAGCCATTAAATTTAGCTTCACAACTTAGCAAGTAGGATTGTTAACGCCTGCCTCCCTAGGTTAAATAAAAGTGTCCCCCCCCCTTTTAAAAAATATCCCTCATATAAATACATTTTTTAAAAAGAGAAAGTTTACTCAAACTACAAGATATCAACTGAAACAATATTTGCTTTATAGGAGTCCCAGAAGGAGAAAAAAAGAAAAGGGACAGAAAACTTATTTAATGGCTGAAAACCTCCCAAATCTAGGAAGATATAGTCATCCAGGTACATGGAATTCAAAGATCCCCAAATAGATTCAACCCAAAGAAATCTTTGCTGAGACACATTATAATCAAAATCTCAAAAATCAAAGAAAAAGAGAAAATTGTGAAAACAGCAAAAGAAAAAAAAGCCCGATAAGTCCATCAGCAGATTTCTCATCAGAAACCTTGTAGGCCAGAGAGTGTGGGATGATATATTCTAAGTGCTCAAATAAAAAACTGTCAACTGTAGGGGCACTTGGGTGGCTCAGTCAGTTGAGTATCTGACTTAGGCTCTGGTCATGATCTTGCAGTTCTAGAGTTCGACCCCCACAGCAGGCTTGCTGCTGTCAGCGCACAGCTTGCTGTGGATCCTCTATCCCTCTTTGTCTGCCCCTGTCCTGCTTGTGTTCTCTCTCTCTCAAAAATAAACATTAAAAAAAAAAAAAACCAAAAACAAAAAAACTCTGCCTTTTAAAAAAAAAAAGAAAAAGAAAAAACTGTCAACAGTCAACCAAGAATACTTTATGTAGCAAAGCTGTCCTTCAGAAATGAAGGAGAGATACAGACTTCCCCAAACAAAAACAGAGAGAATTTATCACCATTGGACCTGCCTTACAAGAAATGCTAGCGAAATGCTTAACTTTTGAAGTTCAGTCGTTATCAGCTTGCTAAAACAAGACTGGAATAACTATGAGATGTACCATGAAAAGTCGCATGGTAATCACAAAGTAAAAGACTGTAACAGATACACAAATGATAAAAAGAAAGCATGCCCTACAAAAATTCATCAACTCACA
This sequence comes from Panthera uncia, assembly GCF_023721935.1. NCBI lineage: Eukaryota > Metazoa > Chordata > Mammalia > Carnivora > Felidae > Panthera > Panthera uncia. The sequence goes on from NC_064811.1 coordinate 174,806,040, forward strand.
AAGAAAGAGAGGAAGGAAAAAAAAGGAACTACAAACCAATCAGAAAGCAATTAACAAAATGGAGATGGTAAGTCCTTACCAATAATTACTCTAAAAGTAAATGGTTTAAATTCTCCAATTAAAAGACACAGAATGGCTTAATGGATATAAAAACAAGACCTAACTATATGCTGCCAAAAAAGACTCACTTAAGCTTTCAGTGCACCTTCAGGAGCTAAAACTGAAGGGATAGAAAAAGATATTCCATGCAAATGGAAAACAGAAGAGAATATAAGTAGCTATACTTGTATCAGACAAAATAGACTTTAACTCAAAAGCTGTAACAAGAGACAAGGAAGGTCATCATATAATGATAAAAAGGGGCAATTCATCAAGCATATTTCACAATTATAAATATATACGTACCTAATATTGAACACCTAAATATATTAAACAATTATTAACAGATCTTAAGGCAAAAATAGACAGCAATCCAATAGTAGACTACTTTAATACCCCACTTTTAACAATGGACAGATCATCCAGACAAAATCAATAAGGAAATAATGGACTTGAGTGATACTTTACACCAAATAGACCTAATAGACATATACAGAATATTTCAACCAAAAGCAGCAGAAAACACATTCTTCTCAAACACACACAGAAAGCTCTCTAGGATAGACCATATGTTAGGTCACAAAACAAGTTTCAACTAATTTAAGAAGGCTGAAATCATATCAACTATCTTTCTGACCATAATAGTATGAAACTACAAATCAAAGACAGGAAGAAAGCTGGAAAAGTTCACAAATATGTGGAAATTAAATAACACACTTCTGAGCAACCAATGGATGAAAGAAGAAATCAACAGAGAACTCAAAAAATATACTGAAACAAATGGTACATATATAATGGATTATTATTCAGTCATAAAGAAAAAAGGAAATACTACCATTTGCAATAGTGTGCATGAAACTGGACAGCTAAGTGAAATAAGCCAGATGGAAAAAACAAATACTGTATGGTATCACTGACTCACACGTAGAATCTTCAAAAACAAAAAAAGCACCAATTTCATAGAAATATAACAGAATGGTGGTTGCCAAGGGCTAGGGATGAAAGAAATGGGGTAATATATGCCAAAGGGTAGAAATTTTCAGTTATAAGAAGTTCTGAGGAATTAATGTACAGCATGCTGACTATGGTTAAATCAATATTGTGTACTTCAAAGTTTCTGAGAGTCGGGGTAGGGCGCCTGAATGGCTCAGTCACATGAGCGTCTGACTTCGGCTCAGGTTATGATCTCACAGTTCAGGAGTTCGAGCCTCGTGTCAGGCTCTGTGTTGACAGCTCAGGGCCTGGAGCCTGCTTCGGATTCTGTGTCTCCCTCTCTCTTTGCGCACACCCCCCCCCGCCCCCCGCTCATGCTCTGTTTCTCTCTCTCTCAAAAATGAGTAAACATTTAAAAAAAAATTTTTTTTTAAGTTTCTGAGCGTAGACCTTAAACATTCTCACCAAAAACAACAAAAAGTTCACTATATGAGGTGATGTGATCTTGGTAATCATTCCACAATGTTTATCAAATCATCACACCTACACTTTACATATATACACTTACATTTGCCAATTATTCCTCAATAGTTTTAAAAAATGAGAAAAGTAAAGCATCACCAAATAAAATATCAGACTAAGCCAAAGGGATATTGAGAGTTTATAGTGCTAAAGGTCTTAAAAAGAAATACAAGTTTGCCAGTACTTGGGTTATTTTACAAAAAAAGAAAAATTGACAAAGAAATTAGAAGTCTGACTTAAAAACAAACAGGGGCGCCTGGGTGGCTCAGTCAGTTAACCGTCCGACTCTTGATTTCGGCTCAGGTCATATCTCACAGTTTGTGAGTTTGAGCCCCTATGTCATTCTCTCCCTCCCTCTGTACCTCCCCTGCTCATGTTCTCTCTCTCCAAATAAATAAAGCTTAAAAAAATTTAAAAACAAAACAAGAGAGTAATGTTTCTTCACCATTCTCAGATTTCCCAATTGCGATTTCAGCTGTTGATGAGCAACAGAAGCTGGCAAAAGATAATTATGGTTTTGCTATGACATGAAATTTGAATTCTACAGTAAGGTGGCTATGTGGAAAAAATCACCTAAAATATGTGCCAGTGGACCTCCTGGCATTCACATCTCAATAGTGATTTGCTATTCTCTACTACTCTGCCCTGGCCCTGTAACTCAGCAAGGTACGAAGGAAATTCTTGGAAATTTTCAGTAATTCTTTATGGTATGTTATATGGCACTACTTGGGATTCACAAAAATGTCAGCATATATCCACTTCATCCTCAAAGTTTACAGCATAAATCTAAAACATCTACATTTCCTTCTTTTACTATAACCCATATCAGTGTGTCTAAGGACATCATATTCCCTTATGCCTTGTTAATCCACTTGTTATTCTAACTACTACTCAAAGGCAGAATTCTCATTCCTTCTATAGTTTTCTGGAGACAATTCTCAGACTGAGAAAAATGCCTCCTTTTTTCCAATCACCAGTATTGGAAGCCTCTACAAAATTCATTTAATTAATATGTAAATCATTAAAATAAAGTGGCATCATAATTACTAATAGAAAGTAAAAGAAAAGAAGTAAATTGTTCCATGAAAGCTATAGGGGGAAATTCAATTCAGAAAACATTTTTAGCTTCGAGATAAAAGTTGCTTTTTCAACCCCATGAACACACTTACGTTTTTAGAATTAGTTAAGAATTAACAGTGGTACTCACTATGTAAAATCAACTTTTAATAAAAACATAAGATGTTAAAAACCATTATTTGACTTTATTAACCTTACTCATAGTGTTGAATACAAATGCAAAATTAAGTGGTGACCCTTATTTTTAGTCTATTTCAAAGCATGGTCTTTTAGATTTAAGAATTAGGGCAGATATATGTCACAAGAGGGAGGGGAACCAAAAAACCAAGTTAAGAAAAACCCACTGATATGTTTATATGTTACAAAGTTTGAGGTACAGCCCTTAAACTCTTTTAAATGGTATTTTCCTCTGACTTTCCATTAATCTCACCAGTAACTGAACTTTTAAGAAGGCCCTATAGTCTAACACACAAGTCTTCCAATTATAAACTGAAAAGAAATGTGGGCAGGTATGTGTACCAAGTACCTTATGAAATTCACTATGCACAGGTGAACTTCACATACAGATTTCAAAAATCAAAAGGACTAGGATATTCTTAAAACCCAAAGGCTAGATAAGGCCTTCCAATCTTTTCTGCACTGTAAGAAATGACTTGATCTAATGATGTTAATGTAGAAATACATTATATATTTTAATATCAGTAAGATAGGACATTCAAGGGAAGAGCCAATAAAGCGTTCGCATTTTAAAACCAAAAGGGACACATCTTGGACACCTTAAATTACAAAATTCACTTCTAAGCAGGAACTGTTACTGTGTAACAAATACTGCTCATATTAAAAGTGCTGGTGACAAAAAAATTCAATACGCCCTCTCCACAGAATCTGTTCACATACATTTATATATAACTGTAACTGTAGTAAGAGTTTAAATGTTTAAGGTGCTCAAATTTTGCACTGCATGACTAATTCAATAAGTATTCATCTGCTACCTCTTTGTAGCAACTCCAGTTAGAGTGAATGATCCATGGGCAAAGGGCAAAAATGTTGTTATTTTCTAGAATGTGGCATTTGTGGAGCTGGAGTGCCCTCTATTGGCAACGAGGAAGACACACTCATTAGCTGTCCTGCATGCATTTTCTCATTAATTCGGAGTTCACATCCATCTTGAAGCATTCGAACTGCTATTCGGGCAATGTTCTTAGAGTCGTCAAGACCACTGTGAGGCCTCCCATCATAATCCATTCCTAGCTTTTCAAGCATTATTGTTAATTTGGTTTGGCTTCTAGGAACCTGAAAAATAAATAGCTTAGTAAATAATTCTTTAGTATTCTATAAATCACTGTGAAAAATAAGAAATTGAAAATTAACAGTAATAGTTAAAGTTAGGCAAAGGGCAAATACTCTTGGTTAAATGGAGCAAATAATTCAAACCTTCAGAGCTTAAAAAAATGAAGTTATAGATGAAAATACATATAAACAGACAGAATCCTCAAGACATCTAAAGAATCTAGTTTTGTAATTTGACAAATCATTTATGAAAGAAAATGTATTGTTTTATTTATTTATTTATTTATTTATTCACTCATTCATTCATTCATTCATTCATTCCCTGGGGAGGGGGGCGGAGGTGGAGAAATGTATCGTTTTAGACATCTAAGTTAAAGCTCTACCATTTGAACTCAAACATTCTTTTGTATGGTATTTTACCATAATGTGTTATTTTACTTGATAGACTCCTTCAGTGGATACACTGAAAAAAATCTAGCCTTTCTATGACTAAAGACAATAAAGATCAGGGCGGCTGGGGAGCTCAGCCAGTTGAGTGTCTGACTTGGTTTTGGCTCAGGTCATGATTTTGTGGTTTTGTGAGTTTGAGCCCCACATGGGGCTCTGTGTTGGCCACACGGAGCCTGCTTGGGATTCTCTCTCTCCCTCTCCCCCACTCACGTTGTCTCCGTCTCTCTCAAAAATAAACTTAAAAAAACAATGATGAAGATCAAGAATGAAAGACATTATCATGTGATACTTTTCAACCTACTTAAATATAAATATTTAAATTTATTTAAATATTTGATAAATATAAAAATCTCACACCCCAAATTTCAATATGCCCCTCCACTTTTGAGAAGCACCATTCTACCTTCTGTATATCACTACTGGGAAGATCTGTTAAGTTTTACATTGTGTAGTCTGTATAGCTATGTCACCTAAACATCTTGGGGCTTCAGCTTCTTTATCTGTAAAATAAGAGTAGGGGCACCTGGGTGGCTCAGTCAGGCACCTGACTCTTGATTTCACTCAGGTCAGTCAGGATCTCACAATCGTGAGATCAAACCCCAGGTTGGGCTAGGTGATGAGCGTGGAGCCTGCTTGTGATTCTTGCTCCCTCTCTCTGCCCCTCCCCCACTCACGTGTGTGTTCTCTCTCCCTCAAAAATAAACTTTAAAAAATAAAATAAGACTAACAGTTATCCTGTTTACTCACTGGGTTATTAGGAGAATCACAAAGTAAATGATATAAAAGAACCATGATAAACATCATTAATTATCCTTAGCTGGAATTACCACCTTCTGGTCCTTTCACTAAATATCACCTAGAAAATGTGCTTCCAAAAATAATTTTTCCAACACACTGAACAACTTAGGTGAAATGGACTATCCCTAGACACACAACCCACCAAGACTGAATTGTTAAGGAACAGAAAATCTGAACAGACCTACAATAAGTAAGGAGGATGACAGAATTGGTAATCAAAAACCTCCCAACCAAGAGAAGCCCAGGACCAGATGGCTTCACTGGTGGATTCTAAAAAACATTTAAAGAAGTATTAACACTGATCCTTCTCTAACTCTTGCAAAAAACCGAAGAGGGAACACTTCCTAAATCACTTGATGAGGTTAGCATTATCCTGATATGGAGGCCAGACAAAGACACTACAAGAAAACTACAGATCAATATCCCTTATAAATACTGATGCAAAAATCCTCAACAATACCAGCAAACCAAATTGAGCAGCATATTAAATGGATTATACACCATGAACAAGTGGGATTTAGTCTTAGAAAGCAAGGATGGTTCAACATACAAAAATCAACCAATGTAACAAACCACACTAACAGAATGAAGGGAAAAAAGAAACACATAATCATCTCAATTGATGCAGAAAAAGCATTTGTTAAAATTAAACACCCTTTCATGATGAAAACTCTCAACAAAGTAGGAAGAGAAGAAATCTACCTCAAAATAACAAAGTCCATATATAAAAAATTTACAGTGAACATTATATTCAATGGTGAAAAGACCAAAAGCTCTCCCTCTAAGATCAGGAACAAGATAAGGATGCCCACTTTCCCCATTCAAAACAGTATCAGAAGTTCTAACCAGAATAAGTAGGCAAAAAAAAAATAAAAGGCATCTCCACTGGAAAGGAAAAAGTTATCTATGTTTGCAAGTGTCGTGATCTTTTATTTAGAAAATTCTGAAGATTCCACCAAAAAACTGTCAGAATAAGCAAAGACAGCAAAGTCACAGGATACAAAACCAGCACACAAAAAATCAGTTGCATGGAGCCCAGGGGGCCCAGACAGTTAAGTGTCTGACTCAGGATTTCAGTCATTATCTCACGGTTCGTGAGTTCGAGTCCTGCACAGGGCTCTGCGCTGTCAGCTTGGGATTCTCTCTCTCCCTCTCCCTCTCCCCTGCTCATGCCTGCACGTGCTCTCTCTCTCTCTCAAAATAAATAAACTTAAAAAATCAGTTGTATTTCTATACAATAATGAACAATCCAAAAAGGATATTAAGAAAAAAATTCCATTTCAGTAGCAAAAAATAAATTAAAAAGTTTAACCAAAGAAGTGAAAGACTTGTATATTGAAAATTACAAAATGTTGCTGAAAGAAATTAAAGACAACATACATTAAATGGGGAGACATGTTCATAAATTGAAAGATTTAACATTGCTAAATAATCAGAAATACTTAACACAATCTACAAATTCAGTATAGTCACTAGCAAAATATTAACTCAAAATGGATCAAAGACTAAACCTAAGAAAGAGTCAGAACTACAAAATTCTAAGAAAACCTAAGGGAAAAGTTACATGACATTGGATTTGGCAATGGTTTCTTGGATATGACACCCAAAAGCAGAGGCAACAAAAGAAAAACTCGATAAACTGGACTTCATAAAAATTTAAAACTTTCGTATATAAAAGGACACACTATCAATAGCAAAAGACAACCCACAGAATGGAAGAAAATATTTGGAAATCATAGATCTGAAAAAGGATTAATATCCAGAATATACAAATAATTCCTAAAACTCAACAATAAAAAAAAAAATTACACGATTTCAAAATGAGCAAAAAGACTTATACAGACATTTCTCCAAAGACATACAATTGGCCAATAAGCACATGAAAAACTGCTCAACATCACTAATCATTCTGGAAATACAAATCAAAACCACAGTGAGATACCACTTCATACCCATTACATAGCCATCATTTAAAAATATAAAAAGAGGGGTGCCTGGGTGGCTCATTTGGTTAAGTGTCAGACTTTGGCTCAGGTCATGATCTCAGGGTTTGTGAGTTCGAGCCCTCTGTCGGGCTCTGTGTTGTCAGCATAGAGCGCACTTTGGATCCTCTGCCCCCACCCCCCACTCCACCCTCCACCCTCCACCCCCCACTCTCTAGCCCTCTCCCAATGGAGCGTGCACACTCTCTCTATATCCCCTGCCTCAGAACATAAAAAACATAAAAAAGAGAAAAAAAGAAAATGGAAAATAAGTGCTGGCAAGGATACAGAAAAACTGAAACCCCTGTGCATTGCTGGTGACAATGTAAAATGGGGCAGCCACTACGGAAAACCATTTGGGAGTCCTCAAAAAATTAAACATAGAATTTCTGTATGATCTAATTCCACTTCTAGGTATACACCCAAAGAACTGAAAGCGGGGACTCCGTTATTTGCACCTGCATGTTCACTGGAGCATTATTCACAATGGCCGGAAGGTGGAGGCAACCCAACTGTCCATCAACAGATGAATGGATAAACAAAATGTGGTCTAAAAATATAATGAAATATTATTCAGCCTTCAAAAGGAAAGAACTTCTCAAACAATGGAATTATCACGTAGCTTTACAAAGGAAGGAAATTCTGACACCTACCACAGCACACACGAACCTTGAAGACATTACACTAAGTGCAATATGCCCGTCACAAAAAAAACAAATACCAGAAGATTCCCTTATATGAGGTACCTAGAGCGGTACAATTCACAGAGAAAGTGGCATGGTGGCTGCCAGGGGCTGGAGGAAGGGGCAACAGGGAGTCACTGTTTAAAAAGTATAGAGTTTCTGTTTTGGAAGATGAAAAAGTTCTGCAAATGGATGGTGGTGATGGCTGCATGACAATATGAATGTCCATCCTTCACTAAACTGTACAGTTAAAATGGTCAGAATGGTGCATATTGTTATGCTATGCCTATTTTACCACAAAATAAATCAGAGGTAACATGAAAAATCAGGGATTGTGCCAAAAAAAATTATCAGCTCTATTAAACAAGGGCCAATTCACTCAATCCTGTCTAAAACTGAAGAGCTGTGTGAGAACCTGGGTAAAGAGCACATAAACCTCATGCATTCTCTGGCCTGGCAAGAAGTTCTCAGCACGGTGACGGACTTGGAAGGTGAATGGCAGGAAAGTGGTAGGCCAGAAATTGCTGACTGGTTTGCAGAAGAGCTGCAGAAACTAGCCTAGACATTTTCATCACATAAACTAATTCAACAAGATAAGACCCTGGAGAAAACCCTTAACTTCAAGTGGTAAGATTCTTGGATTTCAAGGAAAAGTGAATCTTTGGGAAAATCATATTGCAAAAAAACTGCCAATGTTCACACTTTTGCTTAGGCTTGACAGTGAGAAAAGCTATTAGCAAGTCTCAAGACTTAATGTAAGCCATCTGGACAAATTGTAGAAAATTAGACAGTATTTTTCCTCCCTTTCAACACCAGAGGGTGACTAGGTAAAAAACCCTTTCTTAGAATCTTATGCTCAGCCACAGAACTTCACTTTGAAAAGAGCTTTGTAATGTACAGTCTGACTGTACACTAGAGAAGAGATTTACTGATCTGCCTTTAGAATAGTCATGGATTTAGGGGCGCCTGGGTGGCTCAGTTGGTTAAGCGTCTAACTCTTGATTTTGGCTCAGGTCGTGATCTTGCAGTTTGTGAGACTGAACCTCTGAGTCGGGCTCTGTGCTGACAGTGAGGAGCCTGCTTGGGATTCTCTCTCTCCCTCTCTCTCTGTCCGTCCCCTGCTTGTGCTCTCTCTCTCTAAAATAAATTTAAAAAGAAAAAAAGAATAGTTGTGGATTTCTGCCAAAGAAGAGGGTCCAGTCATTCACAGAAAAGCAATGAATATTTCACTGCAGCTTTCAACCTTTTATATGTGTGAGTAATAAACCTCTTCTTATTTTACAATATGAAGAGCGAGCGCAGAAGCTGTCTCATTTCAGTGGAATACGAAATCCATGCAAGCTTGTCTCAAATCCTAACCAGAACTGAGTATTTGTACAGGAAAAAGAAAGACAAAAACAAAAGAACGAAAACAAACAGCTATCACCTTACCAATGTGCTTCATCCTTTTATTTCAAAAATGACATTTAATGTGTATAAAGAACTAGAAAAGAAATTAAAAACTAACATGTCTGCATATTTTTGAGTTAAACCTACACTTGAGTCTGATCATGCCACGCAGAAATAAGCTTTTTTATTTTCCAAAATCTTGTATAAAATTGTGTCTGTAGGCTGTATTTGTATCCGTATTGTTTCAGCCTACTCATAGAAAACTCAAACCCACTTTAAGTTTCAGCTAGTTATTAAACAGAAAAGTATTATGTTTGCCTTACGAATTTTTTTTTTTTTAATTTTTTTTTTTTCAACGTTTTTTATTTTTTTATTTTTGGGTCAGAGAGAGACAGAGCATGAACGGGGGAGGGGCAGAGAGAGAGGGAGACACAGAATCGGAAACAGGCTCCAGGCTCCGAGCCATCAGCCCAGAGCCTGACGCGGGGCTCGAACTCACGGACCGCGAGATCGTCACCTGGCTGAAGTCGGACGCTTAACCGACTGCGTCACCCAGGCGCCCCACGAATTTTTTAATTTATGAAAAGGAAAGAGATTAATCTCAAATTTAGAGATCTATCTATCTCCACTCCTAAGAAAGGCTGGATAAAGAGTAATTTTTGGTTTTAAAAGAAAAAAAAAAGAATACTTGTTTTTTTTGTTAAGTTTATTTACTTTGAGAGAGAGGGAGAAAGAGCACACATGCGGGGGAGGGACAGAGAGAGAGAGGGAGAATCCCAAGCAGGCTATGCACTGTCCGCAAAGAGTCTGAGTCAGGGCTTGAACTCATAAACCATGAGATCATGACCTGAGCCGAAACCAAGAGTCAGACACTTAACCAACTGAGCCACCCAGGTGCCCGTGGAAAAAAGAATACTTTGTACTTGCCAAAGACCATACATTGTTAGACTCCTATATAGTAAAAATTTGTGCTAAGACTTTTAGGCCTGCTTGGATATTGCCGGGGGGGGGGGGGGGTGACGGCAGAGAAGGAAACATTTTAAAAAGATAAATGTTAAGTTTCCTCAACTTACACTAATTGGCATCACAGTCAATAAATTTATGAACAGAAGAAATCCACATAGAAAAGAGCAGCCTAATAAACTGGTCAACATATACAGATTCACAAAGAAATATTATTCTGTACTCAAAAGAGCACTGGTTGGGTGCCTAGATGGCTCAGTTGCTTAAGCATCTGATTCTTGATTTCAGCTGAGACCATGATCTCACAGTCATGAGTTCGAGCCCAGCGTTTGGCTCTGTGGTGACAGCACAGAGCCTGCTTGGGATTCTCTCTCCCTCTGTCTCTGCCCCTTCCCCTGCCTCAAAATTAATAAATAAACTTTAAAAAATGTATTAAAAAGAAAAGAGTGGGGAGCCTGGGTGGTTCACTCGGTTGGTCCTCTGACTTAAGCTCAGGTCATAATCTCACAGCATATGAGTTCAAGCCCCGCATCAGGCTCTGTGCTGACAGCGCAGAGCCTGGAACCTATTTCAGATTCTGTGTGTGTCTCTCTGCCCCTCTCCCACTCTGTCTCTATTTCTCAAAGATAAACTTAAAAAAAAAAAAAAAAAGAGCACTGGCAATGTTATTGCCTTAATATATCTGCAACTTTCTGAACACTCTAATGTATTGTGAACAATAGATATTTTTATGCAGACTTAAAAATTATGTTATGGCTTAATTAATTATTAAATTATTAATAATTATCCTTGGAATAAATAAAGGTTTGACAAAGATGTCCTAATATAAGAATGCATTGTCACCTGAGGTACAGCAAAAAAAAAAAAAAAAGGGCCTAAAGATGACCAAGACCCTACAGATTTACATAAAACACAGAGCATAGAGACACATTTGAATTATCACATTAGCAAAATGCAGACAGTGGGAAAACCTACAGGACAAATGGTTGTTTCTTAAAAACAAAATAAAACAATTGTTAGAAAAACAGGTGGAAAAGGAATTTAATTAGAGATTAAAAAATTTAAGAGACATGTCAACCAACTATAAATGTGTGGACCTTATTCTGATTCAAAACACAAAAAGTAGAAGAAAAAAATAAGGTGAAGAAGACTAAGAGGTACCAACTCCCAAGCATAAAGGAAGTCACAGGGATGAAATGCACGGCACGGGGACCAGTCAATACCACTGTAATAAGCCTGTATGCTAGCAGATGGTAACACGGATCATGGTGAGTAGGGGGTGATGTACTGAACTATCCGATCACTATGTTGTACACCTGAAACTAATATAACATCGATATCGACTATGTTTCAATTTAAAAAGCTAATTAAATTTAAAAAGAAAACTATGATATTTATGACTATTTGAGAACATTAAGGAATTCCTGTTGGTTTTTCTGTGTGATAATGGTATGGTGGTTATGCTTTTCAAAAGAATTCCTTATTTTTTGGAATTACATAACAACATGTTTACAGATCAAATGAAAATAAAGTTTGAGATCTGCTTCAATAGAGTAAGGAAAGGGGTAAGCAGGTGAAGATACAGATGAAACAAGGTTGGCCATGAGATTATAACTATTCAAACTGGGTAACGAGGGTTCATTATACCTGTCAACTTTTGTATACATTTGTAATTTTCCATAAAAAAAAGTTTTTTTGAAAAATCATAAAATGAGTGAAAAGCTAAATTCACAAAGAAGTAAAAAAACACCAAATATAATCAAAGGACTAGTATCCAAAATAAATATCTATACACAACCACAATTTATAATCTACAGTTACAGAAGAACTACCCAATTTTTAATGTTTATTTTTGAGAGGGCGTGCAGGTGAGTGGGGGAGGGGAAGAGAGAGAGAGGGAGACACAGAATCTGAAGCAGGCTCCAGGCTCCAAGCTGTCAGCACAGAGCAGAATGTGGGGCTTGAACCCACAAATCACGAGATCATGACCTGAAGTCGGATGCTCAACTGACTGAGCCACTCAGGCGCCCCAGATTACTCAATTTTTTTAAATGGGAAGATTTAAACAGGAACTTTACAAAATAAATTCAAATGGCTAATAATCATAGGAAAACAAGCTCAACCTGAGAAGCAATTAAACAAATGCATATTAGGACCTTAATGAGACGGCATCCCACATCCACCAGATTTATAAACACTTAAAATGTCTGGCAACACCAGATGCTGGCAAAGACGTGGAGCAATTATGAACTCATCTACTCTTCTGGGGAGAGTGCAAATTGGTACAACCCCCTCAGAAAACTATTTTTGCATTACCTAACATCAATGATGCACATATCCTACAACAAGCAATCCTACTCGTAGGTTTATACCCTAGAGAAATGAGCGCAAAGAAGCCCCAGAAGACATGCGTAAGAATGTTTATAGCACCACTGTTCATAAAAACCCCAAATGACCAGTCAAATAGAGCAGATAAACAAACTCCTGATATTCATACAATGAAATTCTACATGGCAATAAAGTTAACAACAGCTACATACATGACATCGATGAATCTCAAACATAATGCCGGGGAAAAAAGCAAAATGAACAATACAGCCAGCACAATGCTAAAACATGTTCAAAAACAGGCAAAAGTATAACGGATGTACATATAAACAGTAAAACTGTAAGGAAAAACAAGAAAATGATTTCCATGAAAGTATGGGCTGTGGGGTAGGGGCTCTGGGAAGAAGAAAAGGGGTTGAGTGAGCGGAAGTTACAAGGGATTTCACTTTAAAAAAAACTCCACTCTTCTGTATGTACACTTGTCAGCTTTAAAAAATGTCAAAACCACAAAAAATGTTTTTAAGGGAAAGCGCCTTTTCTCATGAAACTAGGATGTGCTTCATCAAAATGAGGTTGTAAAGGAAGAAAGAAGACAGCACAAGGTCTTACATGTGATAGAGAAGCAAAGAAAAAGAAAAATCTCCTAGGATGATTTTAGAAAAAGCCTGAAAAACAAAAAGTTCAAATTAGAACAGGATTAAAAGTTCCAGGCAGGTAATCTCCAAGGAAAAAGGAGGGAGGGAGGGAGGGGGAGAGAGGGAGGGAGGGAGGGGGGGAGAGAGAGGGAGAGAGAGGGAGAGAGAGAGAGAGAGAGAGGGAGAGAGAGAGAGAGAGAGAGAAAGAAAACGAACACTGGAGGGCACCTGAGTGTTCTGAGTACTGGGGAGCAGTCTACAGTTTGAATGGAAAGTAATAGGATAACGACTGAAGGAGGCACTTGTTAAATCTGGGGAGAAGTTGTGAAGTCTCTAGTGTTACAAGAACAGAAGCACCTAGGAATAATTTGATTACAAAGATAATGTAACTGATTAGGAAGACACACAGAGGGGAAGGACATGCAGGTACTGTGGCTTTTTCACAGAGCTAAATCTTCATCTTCCATTGCAGGAACTCAAGAGATACCTCAAACCGAAAATTCAACAAATAGCATTAACCTATCATTTAAAAGTATGAAGGTAAATATTGGAAGAAAGAGCTACAAAAAGTTGAAATTGTCTGCCTTAGGAGAATAGGAACCAGTGCCGGTAAGGGCCAGAGTGGATGACTGCCACTTGTCATAAGCCTTGTAATACTACTTTTAAAAATTTACACTACACCTATGCATTAACTCTGATAAAATTAAAATTCAGTGGGGAGCATTTGTTCCACAAACAATTCACACATTAAATACCCCTATAGTTTCAAACCTCTGTTACTGAAGAGCATGTATATACAATTAACCTATTCAAATAATGGTAATAGATTTAAAGAAAAACAGCTCAACTTTCTAAATTCATAAGATCATGATCATATTCATGTTTAGATAGTAAGTAACATAGGTATATTGCCTTTTCCTGTGAAAAGCACCAAGTAAATCACAATGTGATGTACATGCAAAATGTAATAAGTTTATCAAGAGCAATATAATCAATAAAATGAAAATTTTTACCTTGTAAAAGTTCCCATATGACTTTCGAATATTGATCCACTTTTTAGCAAAAGGAGGATATTTGAGCCTGCTTAGCCGGCACTGAATATTCAGGAACTTACTCATATCCCACGAACTTGTAAAATCAAAAACAGGGGTGAAAAACAATGAAATAAATACCATACTGTTCTTACAAGTAAAATCATTCTATTTGTTTTTGATTTACACATCCCCTTTCTTGCTGATATTCACATATATCAAACTTACAAAATTAACCTCTCTACCTCCAAAATACTACTTCAAAAATAAACTTTAAAAAAACAAAGAAAAGTACAAGTCAGGTATATTAAATTTTTCTCACAAACTGACTAATTCTTACTAGGCTCATCATGACCATTTTCATGGTTCTGATTACTTGGGCAGACTTCTATGTTGCTAATTATTTTTTCATAAGCCAAAAATAATTCTGCTAAGCTTACTTTTAATGGCAAGTTTATCATATTAGGAAGTTCTTTGAGGGTGCGCTTTGAAACAAAACAAATGAACAAAATATTTCAAAGAGAAGAAAGTAGCTATTCAGGGGTTAGAATACAATTTGTTGTGTTACAGCATATGTTTCTACAACACTAATCAACTTATGTAGTTAAGTAGGAAAATACTGATTGTACAATATGGACGTTGTGTTGGTTTGTACATGGTTTTTCCTAGGAAAAAAGGAATCGGGACAATAGCTGTAGAAATTATAACCTTCAGCAGGAAAGAAAAAACTCTCAACTCAGCTGCTGTACTGCCAACAGTACTTTCAAGTATATTATTAAAAAATTAAAAACGAGTGCTTGTCCCCAGGATCCTATTGCTTCTGTGCATTTGTAATATCCTCTGAGGCAACTTCCACTTAATGTGAACTGCTTGCCTGCGTGGTCCAAATTATTTCTGGAGGTATGAGCTATGTCCCAGAATGTGAGGTTTTTACAGAATCACACATACTGTGTTATGACAAAAACACCTATATACTTTGGCAGGCACACTGCTCATTCACATTCAAAATCAACAGATTTCTAAAGAGGTCCATCAACATTTTCCCAAATTTCTACTTTTAAACACAATTATAATGTGACTACACTCAGTGCTTTTTTCCTATGTAAGGGTCACTAAACCCTTTATGTAAGTGACATCTCCATTTTAGTGTGCAATCTGTCCACAGTTTGAAACAGAAGTCGATTAGGACTTTCTTCTTCAATCTTAATAGCACTATCCTTTAGGAGCTGCCTTGGCACAATGCCTGTAATCCTTGTTTTAATCTTTCTGATCTTCCCTCTAAATTTTTCATCTAACAAATGCTTTTTGAGCACACAAAATTTTGAGTTCAGACTACAGTAAGCATTATGGAAGATTATATCAAGTAGCCCAAGTCCTTACCCTGAAAGGATTTTTAATCACCTTGCACACGTAAGTCTTACATAAATAAAGTTTAAGTCTATCAGAATATTTAGATGCCAACACAAATGGTACATATATAAAGCCTATGAGATATCCAAAAAACCAAAAATCAGTATGAGTTGAAGTATGCGTAGTAAAACAGAAGGGCTTAATAAAGCAGTAAAGGAAGAGAGCCTTCTAGTAGAAGAAAAGCATGAAAAAGTGCACAAAGGACACACCATATGGTTCATGGGCCAGCATGACCACAGTGGAAAAGAATGGCAGGTGGATTAGGATACACAGGCTTCAGGTCTGGCTTGAAAGCCAGACTGAAAATTTGGGACTTCTTTGAGCAAGGAAGTGTCATGATAAAAAGGTCATTTTAGTTTTACACATTAACACTTATCCTTCCCTAGTCTTCTAGTCCTGGATTAGACTGTTACCATTGCTTTCCCTCCTCTCTTTGGTCCCTAGGATTCAAAGTTTAAGTAGAAATAAGAATGTGAGAAGAAAAATATGGTCTCTTGTGGGAGACCCCAGAACTATCAGTAAATAATACTTTTTGTGGTTATTCTGAACGTTAAATGAACACGAACATCTTTTATCTTTAAAAAGGAAATTACAAAAGATAATTTTGCTAAATACTCACCCATCTGTCAATATGCAATATTTATACTTTGTTCCTAACTCCTTCGATTTCATCCAGTCAATTACTTTTTTTAGTACCTGAGGGAAGGTATCAGCTCTGTCTACCTGATCCTGAGGATATAAAAGTAAAATATATAAAAATCAGAGTAGCTACATGTAGTCCTACAAATAGACACAAACGTTGAAGAGAAAGGAACAGTAAGAGAAAGTCTCATCTATGATATTTTAAACTCTACGTGATTTCCTTGGCTGAGATCCACCTAACATTGCATTTTTAAGATAATTAAAGATTGTTTACAATCCTCCCCAAATGAAGATTTAAGATCATCCCCAGTGGTTCTCCTTTTTTTAAGGCCTCAACCTAGTGGCTGACTAATTCTCCGGAGTGGAGAAAAGGGAAATCTCCCAGCTACAAGCCACAGCCCTCCAACACGGTCTCCCTATCTCAAAGCTCAGATCTTTCTACAACAGATAACACACCGCTGCCAGACTGAGCTTCCTCAGTTGATCGTCACATCACTTCTGTACTTAAAATCCTGCAAACGTTCCCCAAGGCTTTCAGGATAAAAAGACACACAAGACTCTTCATGACCTGGCCTCCCTCGCCTACCACTGTAGCTGTATTTTCTACCACTTTAGCTGTATTTTTGACCACTTTCTTACTAGCTCATGCACACCTGACCATCCCCAACTACTGACAGTCCTACCATGCACACGTGAAATGCCCAGCCATTCTTTCCTGCCTATTGACCTATCATGATTCAGCCCAAGTTCACTAACTTGAGGAAGTCTGGCACAGGACAGCCCTCCATTCCCTCTGTCATAAGATGCCCATACTACCCTGATAAAACAACGACTTGCTCATTAGTCTTAACAATATTGTCACCACTCACTGGTTTAGTCTGTCTGTCCTCCTGAATACAGACTGTCGAGTGACCTGAGGAGACTGACTTAACTATCTCTGTGTCCCAGGTACCTTGGCAAATACTACAGGAAGCACTCAAATACTTGTTGAGTGAATGAGTAAATGAATAAGGGAACTAACTAAACAAAGGCCCTAACACATTACAACACAATAAAAAGATCAGAGACCTAATAAAACATTAACCTATATAGAAGGTCAGGTTATAAACAGATACATTTTAAAACTTCCAAGTCCAGCATGGTAACAATTATTCTACCAATGATCAAAAAAATTAAACCTTTAGATTCATCATTGCCAGTCCTCAAGAGGAAAGGCTAGAAAGATTTTACCAGGTATAAAATTTGCTTTCCTACTTTTTTCATATTATAATATAGAAAATCTTTATCAAGTAAGTACGTTGTTTATAATAATTTTTTAAACTATGAAATACAACCCTAATTTCAGAACCTCTTTCAAACTCTAGAAAAAAGAACACAGAATTAGAACCTGAGTAATTCCAGTTAGGCTGATGCAGAAATCAGAAAGTTGGGTGTTAATCTCCGGTCTCACATACTGCTGAAATGTATCTTCCTACAAGGAAAGGAGAGCAAGTTAAAGTATTTTCTATGACTTCAGATACAAGACACAAGGTACATGAAATATTAAGCCACAGGAGACTATAATTTTATAGGTGCTTATGACATAACCCTTTCTAGAATTTTAACCATTTCAGGAGAATTCTCTACTCCCAAAGCACTCTAATTTTGACTATGCTTCATAGTTTAAATTTTTTTAAGATAAAACAAGTATCTGAAAGCAAGCCTTCAAGCCAGTTTACACATTATCTTGAGAAGCAAAATGTTGATAATTTTGTTTGTACTATTTGAAACTGTAAAGCTTAATAATGCAACCTCAACTTCAAGATGCTACCAGCTTTTTAAATAATAGTAAACTCTTTGAAAAAAATGCCAATCTTTAGTTATAATAAATTAGTTCTAGATTACTGCTCTCTCATTTACTCTTGAATAGTCTTTATTTTTATGTTGATTCCATTAAACTGAAATCTAATAATCAAAATTGAACTACATGAGATGTAGTAGTTTAAAGAGCAAGAATACTATATTTTTGTAGCCATTTTTATCCTCTTTGAGAAGCTCTCATGCTTGCCTTCTCATCTGCTCCCAACAAGTCTGTGAGCTCACAAGGCCGGTACTGTTACCATTAAGCTCAGACCTCCAAGCGCTTTCTCCTCTAGCCCAACACTGCCTCCCTAAACAAGAACATGCTAAGTCACTTTTAAAACTTAAGGACAATTTTGAAGCCTAAAGGCAGCAATCGCTAATACTAGGTAGATACAAAGACTTTTTTTGTGTGACAGAAGACTCAAAAAATTAAGAAAAATGTTCCATTTCCTAATAAATTCTTTCTTCACATTAGTACATTAAGCCAATGAGTTGTAAAGGTTAACTCTTGTCAAAGAGCAACATTCAACAACAGCAAAGAATGTCTGAACTTTAAAAGTTAGATGCTCTTTACTTACCAAATGCATTGCAGAAAGAAAAAGTCCACTTAACTGAATTTCTCAGATAAATGAAGGCTCTATCCTTTTAAGTATCAATATTTTCATAATTTTCAATGAAAATCTTTCAAAAATATGCTGCAACTTCCCTTCTCAATACAAGCAGGTAGTATCAAATATACCATTAATAAAAAACTTCATTCACTTCTATCAGAATGATTACCAGACAATTATGCACTCGATGAGCAAATATTTAGCAACCACTTAAGCAGATTACATAGTAAGTTATCAAATGATAAGGGGAATTAAAAATTAAAGTAGAGCAGATAAGCAGGATCAGAAAAATTGGGTGTGGAGGATGGTTTCAGCTAGACTATTAAATAGATCATCACCTTTATGCAGAAGGTGAGAATCAAGGAAGGACTGGAAAGAAGAGAGGGAGTGTAGGAGGGAGGAATAAACAGCAAGACTTCTGGAAGAAAGGAATTAGAACTAAAGCCCTGGAGGTGAGGGGGTGGAACATGCCTGGTATCTCTGAGAAACAGCAAGCAGGTCAATATGGCATGATCAGAGGTGGTGAGAGGCCAGATCATGTTAAGGAATATGGCTTTTTTCTGAGTTAAAAGAAGAGCCACTGAAGGGAAGATGGGAAAGAGCCAAAGAAGGAAAATGGCTTCTATTTTATAAGGATCACTCCGCACACTATGTTGAGACTTGCTTTAGGAGACAAGGACAGAAACAGAGACAAGTTCGATGGTGAATGCAGTAAATCCAGACAAGAAATTATTGGGGCTCAGACTAGAGTCACAGGAATGCAGTTAAGTGGCTGGGTTCTGGATGAATTTTGAAGGCAGAGCAAACCGGAGTTCATCTGGATGTGTGATGGGAAGAAACAGAGGAGTCCAGGATGATTCCAAGGTTTCTGAACTGAGTAAATAAGAATTGCCATCACTCAAGCTAGGGAAAGCTGAACACACAACAGGTGGAGAGTAAATTCACTTTGGGACATGTTAAGAGGTCTGTTTAAATGTCCAAGCAGAGATATTAAATAAGCTGCCTGGATTTGGGATTGATGTCCAGGTTGAAAATAAACAGTTGGGAGTCATTAGCATACAGACAATTTCTAAAAGCTTTGAAAGTAGATGGGATTAGGGGAGAGGATCTGTAGGGAGAACAGGACCTAGGATTGAACCCTGGGGCATCCAATATTAGGAGCTATGAAGAAAAGAAGGAACCAGCAAGGGAAACTGGAAGGGAGCCCAATGAGGATGGAGACGAATTAAGAGAATGAGGTGTACTGGCAGTCACCTGCAGCAAATATTTCAAGGACAGAGTGGTCAATTATACCAGCATTTAGATGAGAGTCAGAGATGACACTAACAAATGATGCTAGTGGAGGGATAGGATTGAAGACCTAACTTAAACCCACAGTGGTGGGAGTTTAAGAGAGAATGGGAGGAAACAGCAGTACCTAACTTTCTCAGAGATACTTACCAGAAAAGAACAAAGAAATGGGGTAGCTGGCAGGGAAGTGGAATCTAGTAAAAGCTTTTTATGGTGTGAAAAATAACATATCCGTATGTGACGGGAACAATACAGTAAAAAGCAGTAAGTCATTAATGTCTCAATGAGGGAAGAGAAAGCCTAGAGCAGTAAATTTGAGTAAGAAAGAAAAAGTGGAATCCAGTGAGTTATGCAAGATTATTACAGTCGTAGCGGTCATTTTTCCTTTTAATTTACGGACTTCCATCTTCCTTGGGCAAGGAAATTATATAAACAGGCTGATTATAACTAAAAGAGATTCTGAATAACACTAAGAAAAAAATGTATGCATTTTTATACACAAGCCTTTTATACTTGCTCCCAACGTTTTGGTGGCTACTGGTGATGGAAGAGAAGTAACTTTTAGATAGATGAGATGTTATGATATGTTTGCTCAGATTTTACAAGGCAAATAGTAGTGTTTTGGAGAACTTCTTCCGACTTCCAGAACCAATAGGACAGTGACAACCAATAGTACAGAGCCAACATATTATATAGCTCAAAGCCAAGGTTACGAGTGCCATATGTCCCTAAACTTTTCACCAGAAAGACGGCCAGTTCTAAGTTGAAAGGCAATTTCTGTAATTTGCCATTTTTAGAGATCAGAGCCTATAGGAGTCCACAGCTGTGGTTCTTAATCCTGACTGCATGTCAACTGAGAAGCTTTAAAAACATGCTGATGTCAGGGGCCCCACCACAGAACAACTAAATGAGAATCTCTGGGATGAGGGCCAGGCATTTTTTTTTAACTCCCTAAGAGATTCTGATGTCCAGCCAGATATGTGTTCTAACCAAACAAAAAAAACAATGTAATTTTAGCTCCTGGAAAAGGAGAGAAGTAGCCTCTGAAATTATTTCATTACAGCTTTTCTATTAATCAAGCTGATACATAGTACACAACAAGAGCCAACAGCCCACTTTTAAATTCTAATTCTAGCTTTAAAATAGCAAATGAGGGGCGCCTGGGTGGCTCAGTCGGTTGAGCGAACGACTTCGGCTCAGGGCATGATGTCGCGGTCCGTGAGTTCGAGCCCCACATCGGGCTCTGTGCTGACAGCTCAGAGCCTGGAGCCTGTTTCAGATTCTGTGTCTCCCTCTCTCTGACCCTCCCCCGTTCATGCTCTGTCTCTCTCTGTCTCAAAAATAAATAAACGTTAAAAAAAAAAATTTAAAAAAAAAATAGCAAATGAGATCCCTGCTCTACTAGAGAACACCAGAATAGCTGCAGCTAAAAATGAAAAATCAAAATGTAACAATTCACTTACTATTTCTAAGGTATGGGTATTCAGTAAAACCACAGGAAATTCAATTATTTCATGTATAAACTCAGGTGGGTTACCCTCTTCACAAGTGGCTTCAAAATCAATGATACAAATGTAGTCATAGTAACTGTCAGCACAATTGCCCTCTTTCATCATCAGCTTCTGCTTCTTGTAATAGTTTTTCAGCCTTTTCTTTAGCACATCCTTTACTCCTCTAAGGAAAGAAAAAGAAAATTAACTCTTAGATGAGTTTTACAATCAAAAATCTGAACTCTTACCTGCTGGCAAAGGACTGAACTGGCAGTCACAGCATAATTTAGCAAATATTAACTAGAATAAATGTAAAGAAAGCAAGACTTAAGGCTAAGTTAGCAGAGAATTAAAATCAAATGTAACACAGAATATTTTCCTTCAGAAGTAACTTTTCATTTTTGTAGTACATAAGAGCATTTCTCCTATACCGGTATTTCAAGCCATACACCTTGTTAGCATACACTGCCTATATAGCCATACTGCCTTATACCAAAATGATATACATAATACAACAACTGAAATTAATGTTGAACTATTCTACAGGCCAAACACAAATTTCAGAGTAAGAAAATTCAGGTAAATGGAATATTTATGTTATCTTTCTTTTTGGTTTTTATAGGTTAGACAACTAAAATACCCATATGAATAAGAAAGCATTATGAGCCTTGCATATAAAGTTGAATGTCTACTAGCTAGGAAAACTCATTTGGAAGATACCCTAGTGTAAACCATGTCCAGAAGAACAGCCATACTCAATAGGTTCTTAATTGGAAGCAGGTTTCTTAATCTACCATGGATAGAATTTTATTTAGAAGATTACAGATATTTTCAAAATACATGTTCTACAAATAGTGGGTGGAGAAAAGATTGTTCTAAGTAGATAACAATCATTGGTAATGGTGGTCATGTACTTCAAACAGTATGTACTTCACTTCTAAAAATTAAAAGTCATGACTAGTGCTCAGACTTCCTTCAGTGTTACTGTTTGAGTCCTATTAATGGTTTACAAATACAAAATGGCAGTAAAAATAAAAGGACCTAAACTGTAGCCAGTGTGCAGTGACAACTAAGGTATTTTCGACACATCACTAATAACTATTAAAAAAAAAATTTTAGGGGCACCCGGGGGCCCTCAGTCAGTTGAGTCTCTGACTTAGGCTCAGGTCATCATCTCACAATTCATGGGTTCCAGCCCCATGTCGGGCTCTGTGCTGACAGCTCAGAGCCTAGAGCCAGCTTCGGATTCTGGGTCTCTCTCTCTCTCTCTCTGTCCCTTCCCCGCTTACACTCTGTCTCTGTCTCTCAAAAATAAATATGTTAAAAATTTTTTTTTAATTTAACCTTTTACTTTCCTTCCCAAACTACCACTGAAAAAGAATCCTATTCATGAGAATATTGATAATTAACCAGTTTGTTGTTTTAAGACAGAATGTTTTAATATGTTTATTTGCTTGAGATTTTCTAAATTACCAAAATGGGAGCACCTGAGTATTTCTTGATCTTGGCTCAGGTCATGATCTCACAGTTCGTGGATTCATGCCCTGCGTCTGGCTCTGTACTGATGGTGCAGAGCCTGATTGGGATCCTCGCTCTTCTTCTCTCTCTGCCCCTCCCCAACTCATGCTCTATCTCACTCTCAAAAAAATAAATTAACTTTAAAACAGAGGATAAATATTGCTTATAAGAAAAAAAGGATAATGAGGACCCAGAAACAATAACCATTTTCACCTACTGCATGCAGTCCATTCTTTTCTTGATGCTGACAATTAACTATCAAAATTCTGCATTCCAAAGGTCATTCATTCCTACTCCAAGCTCCAAGTCAACATAAAGTGATTTGTTTTGCAAAAATTTACTAAACACAGAGAGTGTATACACTTCACAGAAGATACACACACATACATACATACACACACACACACACACACACACACACAGAGTTGGCTAAGCTGCATTGTTTTCTCATTCAATATCCAGTTCAATACAATGCATGCTATCATTCTGCATATTTTTAAAAGCTAAAACAGAAAAAAACATATTTCCTGATAGGTGAATAATTTTTTTAAATTACTTGGTTTCAAAGAAACCCTCTTTATAAAAATAACACAAGTGGACAAAATAAAATATATATATATATATACATATCCAATCTCAGTAAGATGTAATTAACCATCAACCAAATGAGCAACTAAAAAAATTTTAAATATATTTAGTACAATAAAATAGCTACTTCTGTACATTGCTGGTAGGTAGACTGTCAAAATACTCACGGTTGTCAACTCAGCACTCTTAGCCTACTGGCCAAGACACTGCCATAAATAATCAAAGGTGCACATAAAGATTCACTTATAAGAATGAAAATTGTAGCTACTATGTGAATTGTTAATAATGGTTATCTCTTTATGGTAGGATTACAGATGATTGGCTAATTCTTCAGTGTATTCAAGATTTTCTAGGATAAGCATATACTACTTCTGTATTTTTAAAAAGTTATTAATTACCTGGTTTCAAGCTTGAATTCTGAAAGCTTAGCTCTGAGTTCTTCCTTACTCATTCTATTAATGCATCCATTCGTAATAGCAATCTCTTTGTAAACTGGGTCACTGAAATCACTTGCACTGGAGGTAATGAACTTAGATCCTTTGGTTTCTTGGACATCAAATCTACATTGTTGCTTTTTCTACCAAAAAAAATATATATACATATAGATAAGCTTATAATTAATACAAACATCTTAAAGATTCAAACTCCTGAGGCCTATTCATTACTACGTGTTCAACAAAAAGTGCATAGAAAGAAGACATGTTTCCAATACGAGTTACCCTGCTCTCTTCTGAGTCATGAGATTTCTTAAAAGAAATGAAGCTAAATAAAAATAGCACCAGTGCTGGGAGCACTTCACTACAGAGACCCAGCTGACCATTTACTAGCAGCATGACCTTGAATACTTACTAGCCTCTGATCTTCAGTTTCCTTATCTATAAAATAAAGAATAATAACTATTCCAAGTCGCATCTGGTATTTGGTAATGGTAAACAGTATTTAAACAAGGTTATTATAAAGATTAAATGAGATTATGTGTATCAGGCTCCCAACACCATACCACCTACCATACCACCATGGCTATTAATGGGAACTTTATTACCATCATAGACTACAGAACAGACCTTTTCACAAACATTCTAAAATTTCTAAACAAACCAATTTTTAAAAGAACTTTTACAACATTGTGCATGTATAAGTCAGTGACATCCTCAGAATTTTTTAACCTCACTTCATTTCACTAAGTTAACAGAATTGACCAATATAAAAACAAAAGGGACTATACAGAAACCTAGTTCATAATCTCTTAGAACCCCAAGCAAAGAAGGAAATGTATTCAGCTTCAAAACACACAATTTCCCAAACCCACATATATACCAATTATTCAGGAGAACTACAGTTAGTGTATCATAAATCTTTCCTCTCCTTAAGTCAAACTCTGTGTTAAGAAAAAACTGAACTCAATTGTAATCACTCCACAGGTAGTCCAAAGTTATTAATATGCCAAGTTTCAAAGTTCCATTTATAAGTTAACAATTTTCCACATGCAATGTTACAAATATTAGGTATGCTCCAGAATTTTCAAGAAGACTTTGGTACTGGGGTGCCTGAATGGCTCAGTCAGTTGAGCATCTGAGTTCAACTCAGGTCATGATCTCATGGTTCGTGGGTTCAAGCCCTGCGGTGGTTTCCCCCCACTCCTGTCCCACCCTGCACTCTCTCTCTCAAAAATGAATAAACGTTAAAAAAAAAAAACAAAACAAAACACTCAGTAACAAGAAAATAAAATTAATTAAAAAAAAAAACTTTGGTACTTAGCATTAATCCATATTAGTCTGTTAATTTAGTCATAATTTACTACATTGTCCCCATAAGAACTAATTACAGATTAAGAGGGGATAACCATGGACAGGCCAAATTCCCTGACTTAGCACTAATCCTAAACGTTCAGGGACTATTTCTCGCTCAAAGCTCTCAAATGTGTGTTTAATACAACACACATTTACTAGAAATGTAATGCTAGGTACTGTGCTAGAGCACTCAAGAATTATTCCTATGTCTTCAGAGGAAGAGATCAGAAATCCCAATGTGTAAATTGTCCATATACTGAAGAATAACTATATTGAAATTCCTTGTTGACAAATGGTTAAAAAACTTTACTAAAGCTATGGAAGTAATTAGTTTTCAATAATACATTAAATTTACAATACCTGGCTACTTTATTGCTAGAATTTAATCAGGATAATTTATCCTTTGTCTTTAAACTTACGGTGAATTTTAAACTCCATCTTCAGTCGGGTTAAAATTTAGGTCAACAATGAGTAACAGTTTGTCTACCAAAACAGATGGCTCAGTCAATTTAAGCAAATTTATTCTTTGGCTAAGTCCTCTCTCTGATTCACTTGCTTAATTCTTACCTAAAACTGCAGCTACAAAAATTACCCAAAATAACACTAAGGTCTCTTAAATCTGCTGTAAATCATGATTTCTGTAAAGGAAGATCTGCTTCCTCTCCCAGGTCCAACTCCAGCTCTTTCAATGAAGCTCAGGGCACGTGAAGGTCTGGTTCTCAGTGATCAGTGTCTGCTCCCAAATTTAAGGTCTACACTAATGGTTTCTGAAGAAGGTTGCTCAAGTCAACCCACTAAGGAGTAAAAAGAAAATATTAAAAACCCGCATGTACTATAAATCTAGTAAAATGCATAATTATTTTACTAAACAATAGATTGACAATGACATTCTCCCCAATGTCTATGTCCACCTGTCACAGGTCACATAAAGTACCAGACATATAATGAGAAAAGTGTGGGCAGATTCCATATTATGGAGAGGAATATTCATTTTCACAGTATTGTGACCTTCTGCAATTTTTCTGTATCCAAATAAATGACTGTACAATTTATATGATCTCAAATAAGAGAACATATACAGTATGGGAAGTGACTATGAAAAACTTTTATACCAAAAAGAGGCTTACTATCTTACCACGCTTTTGAACTTAAAGTTGAGTTACATATTTTCTTTTGCAAGACAGGTATTCCAAAATTGCTGTCATTTTCTGTGATGAGAAAGGGATTAATAGCTTGAAACTTAAAAGGTTTTCCTTTCAACACAACTTGTTATTTCAACATGAAAGAAAAGGTTTTAACAGTGAGATAAAAAGATAACTGCTTATCAAAAGAAACTTTTCTCTGTAGCAAGAATATTCTGAAAATAGTAATTTTGGAAATGTTTTCATATATGATTGCCAAAAAAACTGTGTTACCTACGAAACAAACAGCCTCCGCAACTACACGCTAAAAAAAAAAAAACAACAACAACAAAAAACAAAAAAACCTTAGAAGTATAATTTAGCCTGATTAAAATTCTTCCAAAAGAAGAGTTCTGATGAAAGGTGTACCTACTTGGTTAAAAATGTGAAAATGTAATACCTATCAGTTTACAAAAACAACTGACATTAGGAATAATGAAAATGGATTTAGCAATGTTCCAACAAAATACTTTGCTTGCCTGAGACAGGAAAACAAAACAAAACTGTTAATAGTATCCAACAATACAGGGCGCCTGGGTGGCTCAGTCGGTTTAAGTGGCCAACTTCCACTCAGACCATGATCTCACAGTTCATGAGTTCGAGCCCCGCATCGGGCTGTGTGCTGACAGCTCAGAGCCTGGAGCCTGCTTCGGATTCCGTGTCTCCCTCTCTCTCTTCTCCTCCCCTGCTCACGCTCTGTCTCTCTCTCTCTCTCTCTCTCAAAAATAAATAAACATTAAAAAAAAATAGTATCAACAATAAGTTTTTAACAACTATGAGTCACTAAAACCAATTTGGAACACAGACCTAAGTCTTATGTTGCTATATCTCAAAGTTTGAAGACTTTCAAAATATACTGAAGTACATCCAATTATTTTGAAGCCAACTTACATGCCGATGTTATTGACAGCATCTCAGCCTGAAGAGGGAGGTGGGTGGAAAAGAGGTTCGTTAGAGAGAGACAGCATCCAAGGCCTTTCGGAGTGTGTATCTTAAGGGGAATGGGACAGCTATGCAAAAAACCCAAAAGAAGGTCGTGCAGAACAAAGGGAGCATCAGAGATCCTTAAGAAGAAAGACTATCCACCATAAAAGAACCCATGAAGCTAAGGGCTGTGACAGCAAAAGGGAAGAAGTCAGCAACGGAGGCAGGAGCCGGGTCCTGCCGGGCAGCCAACTGAAGACTCAGCTGGGGAAAAACACATCAGATTCATGTCACTGAAAGATCATTCTAGCTGCTATTTGGAGAACTGGCTGTTGATGGAAGAGTTAAGAGCAAGGAAGCCTCGTGCAAGTACCCACTCTATGAAGTGCTCAACATACGTTACTCAAATGAAATGGGCCAACTTCAGCATTAGGATTATTTACAATCTGCAGCGCTAGTCACCAATAATGTATACCTGCCAAATGAGATGAACAAGGAAGTTTTGAGACCGCCTTTACAGTTCTGCTCCGTACGGGGTTCTACCAGTGAGTTGTCAAAATCACTACGAAAAGCGGTCGTGTAGAATATCTATATGAAATGGTAGCAAATGGGCAAAAAGCTCCGATAATAGGCGCAATCACCCTCCGTTAAGGCTGGGGGGCGGGGGGCGGGTAATGGACTTCGGGTCCTAGAAATGACACGCCTAGAGCGTATGGTGCGAGTTTTAAAAACATAACCTACCTAAAAGGGCTAGACAGAATGACTACAGCAACAGCGTGCCCTGAGTATTTAGAGCAGAATTCCCCCCCAGAACTTCTAAAACCACAGTTCACACACTTCTCGTCTTGACTATTTCCTCACATCACATTGCCAGAGGATAAATTCGGGCGACAGGGGGGTTGGAGACAACCAACCCGAGGAAAGGCGCCGGGGATGGGAACAGGGGGAGCGGCCGGGGTTGGGAGTCGAAAGGCTGACGTTTCTGCGGAACAGCCTAGAAGGCAGGGGCGCGGGAGTCCGGAAGGGCCGGGCACCGACGAACGGGAGCGGCGGACTCACCTCAGGATTCGGGTTCCGCGGCTCCTCCCCACACTCGGACCGGGGCGACTCCAGCCGCGCGGGAGCCACGGCCTCGCTGCCAGGCTGTTTGCTCCGCTCATGCTCCATGCCGGCTGTCACGTAAGGAGAGAGCTGCCGGAGCCCGACACTCGCTCACTCTCACTCGGCCAAGCCCGAAAGCCTCGCCTTTCTCCGTTGAAAAATTACCGGGCTCGCGTTCCCGCGGCGGCGGCCACACAAACTCGAGCGGACACCTCCCACTTCCGGGAGCGTGTGGCGTCCACACGCCGCGCAGGCGCGGTGGGCGGGCGCGCGCGGAACGCTAGCGCCTCTGCCGATGGGAGAGGGAGGAAGGAGGCGAGCGAGGCGCGCGCGGGAGGCTACTAGTCAGACGTCGCTGCGCGGCAAGGTGTCCCGTTGCCGTTACGCCAGTCTACACCAGTCACTAAAGAATACCGCCAGGATACAAGATCCCGTCACCGTATTTCCTGAGAAGAAAAACGAGGGGTACCAGGGGGAGCGGTAAACTTCCACCGTGGCAAATAACATTTGTAAAATAATTTCCGTTTTCCGTGAGGAGTGTAAGACGTCTGCTTCTGGACCAGAGAAAATGGGTCTGGACTTACTAAAGACTGAAGGAAATATATAAACAACTGTTTTCAGACATTGGGCAATAGGAAATTCTGGACCGTTGTGCCTGAGAGAAGAGAAACAAGATCGACCCTATATCACCCTGGCTTTCTGCCTAAAGGCAGTTTTCAAGTTGAGGCGCAGGGAAGGGGAACTCAAAAAAAGACCTAAGATCTCACTGAGAAGACAGGTCTTATTGAGTTGAAAAGACAGGGATCGGAGTTAAGGGGATTTGGGGAGGCCAAGCTGGTTGGAATTGATGAGGAGTTCCTGGAGAAAGAGCTTCGGAATACACATGGCATACCCTTGAATCTTTAGCTGAATAAAAATCAGCGGGTATGTGGTGTGAACCTCCACAAGGCCCAGAAAGAGTAATTGCGGGGAACAGTTAAGTCAGACAATTCTCAGAGTTCACACTGGAAGAGGACTCGTTTGAGTTCCCCACTGCCGTTGACTACATGGAATTTGCTCCTGAGACCCAGAGGTGTCATGTCTCAGTTGTGAGGTCAACTCCTGAGACCCTGGGGTCTAGAGAAAAAGCTATTGTCGATTCTTCAAAAGCTTAAAACCCTGAAAGGATCAAACTTGCTCAGCAACTAACCTGACTGCCTGCCAGAACAAAGGCTAATTCTCTCTAAAAGACTACAACGCAACTCAGGACTCAACAACATTAGGTTGAAAATATCAGGCATCTACCAGTTAAAAATTAATAGACCTGCCAAGTAATTAGGAGAATATATGAGACAGGCAATAGAAACATATCCAGAAAGGATACAAATGGTGGCATTGACAAAAACTTCAAACATCTATTATAAATGTACTCAATATGTTCAGTGATTTAAAGGAAAAAGATGATGGGAGAGAAATGAGGCTTTTTAAAAAGAAGCAAATAGAATTTCTGGTGAGGCTTTTTAAAAAGCAAATAGAATTTCTGGAGATGAAAAATATGTGAAATTAAAAAAATCTCTTGGCAGAGGCACCTGGGTCAGTCAAGTGTCCTTTGACTCTTGATTTCAGCTCAGGTCATGATCTCACGTTTCGTGGGTTCAAGCCCTGTGTCAGGCTCTGTGCTGAGAGTGTGGAGCCTGCTTGGGATTTTCTCCCTCTCTCTCTGTCCCTCTCCCGCTTGCACGAGCATGTGCCGTCTCTCTCCCTCAAAAATAAATAAATAAAAAAATCTCTAGAGAGGATGGATACCACATTTGGAACTGTAGAAAAAAGAAGTAACATACCAGTGGTAGCAATCCAAAATGACACGCTCAGAGAAAATATGAAAAAAAAAATTTTCCAGAGCCTCTTGTGACCTATGGGACAATATAAAGAGGCTATATATGCATTTAGAAGACTTCCACTGCCTCCATTTTTACCTTCAAACTTTCTAAGTTCTTTCCAGTTTACTTTTAACTTAGGCAGAAAACACTGAGGGCAGAGTATTCCCAGATGGGACCTGAAACTACCCCCTCAAGGAATAAGGACCGCCCTGAGCCAGCAAGACCCCACCACCCATGATTGACCTCCAGACAAAAATCAATTTGACCTTCACTGCCCACCTGGATATACTCACTGACCTGTGTCTCACATTTTCTATATATAAACCATATAGGTATTTTCAGCACTTTGGAGACAGTCTTTGAGATGCTAGTCAACAGTCTTCCTGGTGTCGGTCTCACTGAAACAAATTTCTCTCATGTTTCACCACCACTAGTTTCTCTGCCTTTGGATTTTGTCAGCTTAAAAGTAGCTAGAGAAAAAAAGGCACAGAGCACAGTAAGAATTTTTATGGCCTTCTCATTAGAAACTCC
Organism: Panthera uncia; assembly: GCF_023721935.1. Taxonomy (NCBI): domain Eukaryota; kingdom Metazoa; phylum Chordata; class Mammalia; order Carnivora; family Felidae; genus Panthera; species Panthera uncia. The sequence goes on from NC_064811.1 coordinate 174,836,997, forward strand.
GCAAGCCAAAAGAAATGAAATAACTTTAAAGTACAAAAACAAAACCAACTGTCAGCTTGGAATTCTATACTCAGCAGGGCGAAACAAAGACTTTCCAGATAAACAAGCCCAGGAAAACCACATCCTGAAGTAGAGTCATCCTAGCTGACCTGCAGACCTGTGAGGAAGAAAAATAATTGCTTATTGTAAGCCACTGGGGTGGTTTTATGATAGGAAAAGATAGGCTTCAGTCGGCAGAGGCTAGGTTCTGAGGTCCCTGGGTGGGGAAAAACATTTATTTTTTGGAACAATGCTGGGAGTGTCTGACTGCAGCAAACCCCCTCGGGCATGAGGTTCCTCTTAAGAATGTAACAGACACCACCTACTCTCCCCCTCAGATTTCCCTCAGGAATGCGACAAAAGACATAACTAAAAATAAGTAGTAGGGGCGCCTGGGTGGCTCAGTCCATTGGGCTTCCAACTTCAGCTCAGGTCGTGATCTGATGGTTCCTGAGTTTGAGCCCCGCGTCGGATTCTGTGTCTCCCTCTACCCCTCACCCGCTAATGATCTGTCTCTCAAAAAAAAAAAAAAAAAAAAAGTATATTAAAAAAAAATTATAAAAAAATAAAAAGAAGTAGTAGCCTATAAAATGTATGACCCACAAGAAATGATAAGGCCATAGACCACCCCTCATACGATAGTAACGAGCCAATTTAGAATGGACAACCCAGCACCTAGAGTTATCAAGCCAGTAGGGTAGTATCTGAGAAGGAACTAAGGGTAAGGGAAGGCCGGGCGGGGGGGCATCCAGAACCTTATAAAACAAGGACCCTTGCCTATAGTCCGTGGACATTCACTTTCGAATGTCCCCTCTCTGTAAAGAGAGTTTTCATACTGTTCTTACTTTCTGAGCTTGTACTCTAATCAACTTTTGCCTGCTGCTCATTCTGTGTCCACCTCTTCATTCTTCGAAGCAGTGAAGACATATAATTCCCTACTGGAGAAAGGGACATAATTGGAAATCTCCTACAGATCTGTTACTTCTGCTATCACCTGCTTCCTCCTTAGTGGACTGTATGTTTTCCCTCATAACTACAGATTTACCTTTGTGTTTATAAGGTTTATAGGCTCAGAAATTAAAAGGATTTCTAAGATACGACGGAACTGATAATCTCTGTTTGCCAGATTTATTCATTTTCTTCTTAGATTATGACTTTGAGTCCTGACACACAACTGCAGAGAAATTGATGAGAATCCTAATCTCATCTCCCTGTCACCTAGAAGATGCTGTTTCTCTCAAAGAAAAAAAGGACCCAGTGAACACTATCAGGATCAACATTACATGAACATTAATAAGCACTAGTTACAAACTGTTGCACTTGAACTTTTTGATCTAGGTGTGTCAACTGTTAAGAAAGATTCACTATCAAGAAGTGATAATTTACCTACACTGCAAATGACGGGCTTACACTTAGTACTGTTGCCTGTATCTATGGGAATAAGATACCAAAACCATTCTTTCATTCAACAACTATTTATTGAGAAACTTTTATGTGTCAGGAATAAGCATTGAACAAAATAACAAAAACCCTTTGCCCTGGCGGAATTTATATTGGAAAAGTGCAATTAGACAATAAACAAAAGATGGGGGTGTCGGGGTGGCTCAGTGGGTAAAGGGTCCAACTTCCGCTCAGGTCATGATCTCACAGTTCATGGATTCGAGCCCCACATCAGGCTCTGTGCTGACAGCTTGGAGCCTGGAGCCTGCTTCAGATTCTGGGTCTCCCTCTCTCTCTGCCCCTCCCCTGTTCATTCTCTGTCTCTCTCTCAAAAAACGAATAAACATTTTAAAAAAGACAATGAAAGAAATGAATAATATGTTCACACTGTGGAGAAAAACTAAGCAGGTAAGGGGAATGGGGCGTGCCTCTGGGTGAGGATTTGAAATCGAGTGGTTATAGGAGGTCTCTCTGATTATGTGCTATTTGAGCAAAGACCTGAAGGAGGTAAGGGAGTGAACTGTGAGGATATTGGGTAAGAGAATTTCAGGCAGAGCAAGCAACAAGTAAAAAGGCCCTGAGCTGAGAATGTGCCCGGATTATTCAGGAAATACCAGTGTCCGATACTTTCCTTTGATTATATGATATCTGCGTGTAGGAGACACAAATGTTTTTCAATGTTGACTTTGTTGTTACTTTTCACATACCAGTAAGGGAGAAATATCAATGATCCTAGAGCCTTCTGCCTAAGAAAATATGTGCCCTGGTTGGACAGCTAAAGAAGAAAGCCTCCCTGAACATTTAAGATATGGCACAAGCCTAAAAGAGTTTTAGAATTGGTTATTCTCTTGTTAACCCCAATAAAAATATACCCGCCTTTCATTTTGGTACAGTGTCCCTGGATTAGCCCACTGTCAGTGATAGATCTGTGTATAGGTATTATTAGATACTGGAATTTGTAGATTTTCCTAGGCTGAACTACATACATGAGGTTTGCGGAATTGAATTTGTTTCTAAGTCATTTGCCCATTGCCTCCTGGTGCCACAAGTTGTATGTTTTGTTCTGTATGTTTACCTTTGTATCTGAGCACGCTGCTCTGCTCCATTGGTCTGTGGTGGCTGTTCTCATACCTTTTCCGTGCTGTTTTTGTTGCTTGGCTCTGCAACATGTCTGCAACAATATTTTCTAAAAACACCTCTTCCTCTTTACAGTTCTTTTTCAAGACTGACTTAGCTATTTATGCATTTTTGGTCTTTCACATACATTTTGGGACAAATTTATTAGTCCTCAAAAATCCAACAAAAATCTTTGATTAAAATTGAATTTACCAGATTAATTTGAAGAGAATGAACATATTAATATTAAGTCATCCTATTCAAAAATATAACTATTCAGATAATTTTATATGTCTTTAAAATTTTATGATTTTGTCCGTAAAAGTCTTGTACATTGTTGGTTAAATTGATTCCTAGCTATATTATGACTTTTGTTGCTGTTATAAATGGTATAATATTTTTAAGTTTAGATTGGTTATTTGGGGTGAAAAAAATACTATTGATTTTTATAATTCCTAAACTTGCTTATGAACTTTAATATTTTTTTATTCTGTTGGGTTTTTTTCTAAGTTGAATGACTATTTCTACAAATAATGTTTTAGTTTTACCCTTCCTACCCTTAGACCACTTTTACCTTTTTCTTTCTTATTGCATTGGCCAGGAACCTTGAAAATTTCTTAATAGTAATGGTACTGATGAGGGAGCATAAAGCAAGCTGACAGCCTGCAACCACCACCACCCCCCCCCCCTGCCCCGGTGGGATATGTGAGAGCTTCTTTTTGCCCAAGGACAAAAGAAAGGGAAAGAAAACAAATGATTAAACAAGTTACAAGAAAATTAGTAAATTTACAAGAAAAGGACCATCTTATCAATAGCGTAATCTCCAGGAACTCCCTACTGTCTTAATGTTAATGCTTTGCTAGAGGGAAAAACAACCCTAGCTTGACAACAGCTAGGCCTCCAGGATCCTGGGAGTCTTCTTTAGCATGTGGAAATCCCTTTAAGAAACTTCCTCTTGACTTTACCTCCCCAACTGCATAGCGTATAACCAGTCACTCTTCACAGCCCTCCCGCCCCCCTCCCGCCGTGCAGCTCATTCTGCCTATGGGTCCTGTCCCTGTGCTTTAATAAAAATCACCTTTTTGCACCAAAGACTTCTTCAGGGATTCTTTCTTGGCCAACATCTCTGAACCTCCATCACTCCAAAACCCCATCACTTACTTCTACATTTTCTATATTTTTGCTGCCACCTTCTGGGAAAAGATCTGATATTACAAATCTCTAACTTGTCCTCCAGCTGTATCCGCCCAGCCATTTTTATCTATTTATTGTCTTTTCCCTCCAACTATTTTATTTAGTCAAAGAATAACACAGGGACCTTCAGTAAATTTGCTTCAGGAATTTAGTCACCCGAGGAAGGCAGTCATTAAACTATTGTTAAGAAACAAAGACAAAAACTGAAGTTAAAAGACAGAGCAGAGAGGAAAAAGCCCAGACATTCTGGAGTGACCGTTGTACACAATATTTGGGGTATGTGGTTAGCCATCAGCTTGAATGAGACAATGGTGGGGGGGGGGATCAAAGAAAACAATTTCAGTGGCTTGTGGACTTTTGGAAAACCTTGAGAACTTAACTAGGGAGCCTGTACCATGCTGTCATGCCTGCCAGTGTGTTTGTGGCACCTTGTCAAGGCCAGATCTTCACCATGTCCCTCATCAGAATTTCTCCTTTTTCAAAACTCACATTCCCACTTTGAAATTATTTCTTATTCTTGTTCATATTGCTAATATCTTCCTGTAACTCCTTACGTATATTCATCATGCATATTTTACGTTTTGGGGTCATCTGTTCTAATAATTTTGATTCAGTTGGTATGTGTGATTCAACCTGTTGTGCATTTTATGATCTCTTTGTCCCACTTCAGGTGCCAGGTTATTTTGGCTTGTGAGCTCATGTGCCCGTGGGAGCGTCTGGTAATATGAATTGGGGAGGAGTCATGTGTGACCCTCCAGATGGATTTAAGAAGGAAGTTACTGAGCCCCAATCACTGCAAAATGAATGCTAATCACTCCCATTTATTGACACTCCACCAGGTAACTACTCTAAAAGTTCCGCCTTTAATCTGTTGGGAAGAAGTATCTTTGACAAATCAACTCCCTAGTTCGTAATCCATCAGCTCTGGGATTTGGGAGGCAAGGAAAGGGTGAGGAAGCAAATGTCTGAAGCGAGCTGGACAGCCTGTTTTTTTCATCAACTCTTCTCCCCTGACACTCGCCCTAATGCTTCTACCCTGATGTAAGACATGGGAAGGCTTAGGAGGTTGCTGCCCGTGTCCTCTAAGCCTTCTCATGGCTGCTCCCAGCTGCCCATGACCCCGGGCTGAGCCTGCCCCAACCCACCCCCAAATAAACACACGTACCTCCCACACCATTTCTAAACTACCTTCAGACTCCCAAGGGGTTTCTCCTTTTGTTGTAGTGGTGGTTGTTCATTTCTCAAATCCATGCTTTTTTCCTAATTCTAGAATTTCTCTAGGGTTCATGGGAAAGAAAGGAAGCTAATGAGTTCTGAAGCTATTTCATTATTTCTATAATAGTAAGATACATGGTGTATTCATTTCCTAGGGCTATCATAACAAAGTATCCCTGACTGGGCGGCTTAAATAGAAATTTATTTTTTTATAATTCTGAAGGCTAGAAGTCCAAGATCAAGGTGTGTGCAAGGTTGGCCTTCCGAGGCCTCTCTCCTTGGCTTATAGCTGCCATCTTCTCCCCATGTCTTCTCATGGTCTTTCCTCTAACTATCTGTGTCCACATTTCTTCTTCTTATAAGGACACCAAATATGTAGGACAAGGGCCCAGCCTAATAAGTTTCTTTTAATGTAATTACCTTTGTAAAGACCTCTGTCTTCTAATACAGTTACATTTTGAGATACAGCAGTTAGGACCTCAACACATGAATTTGGAGGGTACACAACTCAGCCCATAATATATGGCATTTACATTCTATTTGGAGCTATTTTGGAGCATTCCCATTTGACTTAGCTTGTTTCTCATGTTTTGACTTTCTCTCTCACCACCTCAGGTTCTCTGGTCCATTATATTAAGTCTCTTGCCAATATCTTAAGTTGGTTTCCCTAACAAAACCCCCTGTGATGGTAACTCTGGATACCTTCTCCATGCTTGCTCTGAGTTCTGGGAGATGCCTTAGAGATCATACAACAGGTAGATCAGTGCTATGGTAAATTAATGACCACCAAGTCTTGTGGGCACTAATCCTCCCTGGCACCCCTACCACGTTTCTCTCCCTATCTTGCCTTTCCTGTCCACGACTCCTACTGCGAACCTCTGCTCTCACCTCCAACCTCCAATCTACTTTCTGCTTATGTTCACCTCCTGCTTCACAAAGGAAATAGTAACCTTCTAAAGAAAACCATTTTAGCTTTCCACCCCCAAATCTTCACCTATGCATACCTGATCTTGTTTTTGTTTAAAATGTTGGTATTTTAGGGGCACCTGAATGCCTCAGTCGATTAAGCGTCTGACTTTGGCTCAGGTCGTGATCTCACAGTTCGTGAGTTCGAGCCCCGCGTCAGGCTCTGTGCTGACAGCTGGGAACCTGGAGTCTCCTTCCCTCTCTGCCCCTCCCCTGCTCACAATCTGTCTCTCTCTCTCTTGCTCTCAAAAATAAATAAAACATTTTTAAAAACTTAAAAAAATAAAATATTGATATTTTGTTCATCATAGATCTTTTGCATTATTTTTTATTTATTATACAAAATAATGTTTATCTTAATTACTGAGTTTTTGGTGCTTCCTTAAATTTTGTGAGTGAGTGCCTTGTTTACTTCACCCTAGTCCCGCCCCAGATCCATCCATCCATTCTTCCTTCCCTCCTTCAATTTTTGAGTGAATACCACCACCGGTTTTCTGAATTCCCCTCCTCTCCTACCTTCTCAGGAAGCTTGAATTTTGTACTATCCATTCTCTCTCCTGTATTTTCCATGTTTTCCTTGCAAGTGGACCTTTCCCTTCTGTACGTAAATGGGCTCAACTCAAAATTTTCCAACTTAAAAAAAACAAACAAAACATTTTCCTCAACCTCAGAACCCCTACAGCTGCTGTCTTCTCTCTCTGTTTTCCCCTTTGGAGCTAAACTTCTTGGAAGAAATGTCTCTCTTTCCACACCATCCACTCACTATACAATCTGCATTAGTTTGGATTCCACCCTTACAGTCCAGGGCCTTTACTTCTCCATTGAGCTCGCCAGTTAACTCCATGTGGTTAACTTAAACCCAGTAAGCTCCTTTCAGAGCTCATCCTACATGACCTTTCAACAGCATCCGGCATTGTTGGCCATTATTTATTTACTGAAACACTTTCTTACTTTGTCTGTATGACAACACGTTTGCCTGGCTTCCTTCCTTTCTCTCTGAGAAAGATTAAGAAGGAATGGTCCTTCTTAATCTCAGTGGTCAGTCCCCCCTCTTGTACTCAGTTGTTTAAAGCAGGAGTTCTGTCATGGCTGGATCCTAGACCCTCTTCTTTTCTCTTATTCCTCTCTCAGTGTAGACTCTCACCCTAGGTGTTCTTATCCATTCCTCTAGCTTTATTTACCATCCATTTGCCAATGATTCCCAAACTTACATTTCTACCCAAGGTCTTAATTCTGAGCACCAAATCCACATAACTAATTGCTTATTCACAAACACCTCAAACATTTCCAAAAGTGAATTCATCACCTTCCCACCAAAACCTACCACTTGTCTGTGGTTTCTTTTCTCAGTAAATGGTTCTACCATCCATACAGTTGATGAGACCAGGAACATGGGATTCACTTTTGGCTTTTCCTCTTCTTCACCTTCCTTAATCAATACGGCTGCAAAGCTCAGAATGACCTGGGTTGTTCTTATCTCTCCAGGTTTAGCATGAAATACCTTCTGTGTCTTTCCATACTTCTTTCAGTACCTCAGCATTCTATGCTGGTTCTCATCTCAGGCATTTTCCAGCTAATTTCTCTCATTCTTCAGATTAGAATTTAAATTTCACTTCTCCAGAATGTTTCCCTCAGGTTCCCAGATTTTGTTCGTTTCTGCCCTCTATGACTTCTGCTTCCTTCCTTGGCATGTTTGTTAGAATAAAGATTTGACCGTGTGAGGAAAAGACCTTACGTAGCAGTAGCTTAAATGGTATGGGATTTTACTTCTCTCAGAAGTCCTCGTTGGGATCTGTGGTGCAATATGTCAAGGCCCAGAGTCATTTTACCGAGTTGCTCCACAGTTCAGAGTATGTTGACCTCATCCCCCTGTTACAGGCAACTTGGCATTCCGTGTGCATCCCAGCTGGCGGAAAAGGGGGGCATTGAAAGAGAGAATGTGCGTTTCCTGTTAAAGTCACACCTGTAAGTCCTGCATACGACTTATGCTTAGATCCCATCTGTTGACACTTAGTCACATCACCGCACGCTAGTCACACAATAGACCGGTGAAAATATTGTCTTGGGTTCTGTGAAGAGTTAGCCACGGAGAGTCGGAAGTACATTGTTGAAAGAGGGCAGATCAAATATTCGGTCGACTGGCAGTCTCTGCCACAATCCCGGTGAACGCACATATCCACAACCACCCTTCTTCCTGCACACGAAGCGCACTCATCTTTTCTCCAGTGGAGACCACGCCCCCCGCCCCCAGATCCCATTCAGCAACCAGGGCCTCCAGCTCAACCCTTAGTGTCTCTGGCTGATGTGCAGTCCCTTCCATCAGGCTCGGACGGGGCTCTTGCTCTTGCTCCCACCACTTACAACCCAAAAGATAAGTTATGTGCTCTGACCATACCTGACATAAATAGTGGGGGTAAGACCGGGATAACTGGAATAAGAACGCTTCTTTGGGGAAAAAAGAAGAAGAACGGAAAACCTAGACAGTCACTGGGCCATGCAAATGACCAATACTGGCTGAACAAGGAACTCAAGAGACTCTGGGCCCAGATTGGTTAAACTCGTGGCAAACACTGCTTCCGCTCTTAGGGGGATTGGGAAGATTTATCTCTCTCATCTTTACCTTCTGTGGCTCCCATCTGATAATATCCATTTTCCTTATATTTGTTTGACAGAACGCCTTGGCCGTGTAAAACACTTGAAAGTTTAAATCATCTGATTCAGGGGCATCTGGGTGGCTCAGTGGGTTAAGCATCCCACTCTTGATTTTGGCGAATGTCATACTCTCACCGTTGGTGAGATCGAGCCCTGTGTTGGGTTCTATGCTGACAGCACGGAGCCTGCTTGGGATTCTCTCTCTCTCATCTCTCTGTGCTCGTCCCCTGCTGCATACACACATTATCTCTCTAACTCTCTCTCAAAATAAATAAACATTAAAAAAAACTTTTTAAATTCAAATAATTTTATTCAGTTTAGATATATATGCATGCATATATATGGTACATCATATATAAAGTAAATTACACTTTACCTATAAATTACTTATATATAATATATATTCTTACATATAGTTATAAAACTTATTGGGTGACTTATAATTACTTTACATATTTTTTTAACTACATATAATTTTATATATACATATATTTTACATTTATAGATATGCATGTACAAACGTATATACATATATAATTTGTACCTTAATTCCTTGTTCCCTCCTCTTCTCGCATAGTATCATGTAATTGCTTAGAAACATTTGTCTGGGGATGCCCGGGTGGCCGAGGGGGTTCAGTGTCTAACTCTCAGTTTTGGTTTTGGTCATGACCTCACAGTTCCTGAGATAGAGCCCTGTGTTGGTATCCGTGTGCTAACAGTGCGGAGCCTCCTTGGGATTCCCTCTCTCCTTCTTTCTCTGCCCATCCCCCGCTCATGCTGTGCAGATATGCGCACGCGCTCTCTCTCTCTCTCAAAATGAATAAATAAACTTAAAAAAGAGACGGAGAAACATTTATGTGACCTGGAATAAGTCATGTCATGTCTCATTTTGAGCAAAACAAATAGGTCTTCTGCTCAACCTGCAGCGTAGACATGATGACCCAGTGACGGGAGGTATGTACAAATTTTGACCATTTTGTTAAATAGATCACCCATGAAAGTTAATTTTGCACATTTTTATATGTCTTTGTTTACATAGGCATGCCTAAACCTGCATGTTAAAGATGTCAGACTTATTTTGAAATTGAGCAGAAGGAAATCAATTTGGGTTTTTGGTATATAAAATAAAATAGATTTACTATGACAAAGAACTTCAGATATTTACTTACCATTTGAACTATAAATGATTCCTTTGAGGGTTATTGTAACTCAACTGAGTCAAATTAAGAAATAAGAAAAATATAGTAAACATTAGAAATAAATTGTATTCTAAAAACACATTATAATGTATATTTGTACTTTTGTTAAGCTTCCTAATATCCTTAGATTGTAAGATTGATCCTCAGGAATTCATCAAACTATTTAGAAAATTATGGATTTTCTCTGATTACAAAAACTATGTGTGTTCAGTTGGGAAAATTAAGAAAATAGAGACATGCATCCCATTGAGATGGTAATAACAATAGCACCAAATATCTTCCCTTGATCCTGACCCCCAGGCTGTACAAGAAGTTAGTTTCTTAAAATGCCACCAGAGGGCGATCAATCCAAAAATTACTCTATCCTATTATAAATAGGCTTTCATGCTGTGGAGATGCCAACAGGTTTTCAACTTCAGTTTGGGAAGAAAGAAAGAAAGAAAGAAAGAAAGAAAGAAAGAAAGAAAAGGAATTGAAATGTCTTAGCTTGGTAGAAAATGTATCTGAAAAGGTGTTTAAATTTTTTTTTTTAATTTTCATCACTACCTTTTCTGGAATCGAATTATACATTTCTGAATATAGCAAACATTTGTTGAGTGCTCATGTTATGATAGGTGCAGTTGATAAAACTTGGTCTTCATGTTTTACTATTAATATTTTCTCTGGGTAAAAAGGGATACATAAACAAATGGATTAGTATCCAATATGTTGTGTACCACACAAAATATTGAATGCAGCAAAGAACAGGATTAATTCTGCTAAAGGCAAATACGGGAGAAGAATGTTTCACAGAACTGAACCTTTGAAAATGAATAGACACACTGAATTTCCAGGTTAGAGGGGTGGATTGAACATGTGCATTTAATTTTCTTCCCTCTTGAACAAACATTAAAAATAGGAAGCGTTTTGTTTTCAGACCTAAACCCACAAGCATTATGCAAGCAGGTGATGAAACAATAGCAAAAAATTTTGGAAGCTGAAGAACCTGTGGAACATTGGTAAGGGATTTGACAGACCTGAGAAAACAAAATCCCAAACTGTCAATGGGAAAGTTGAGAAACCAACTATACTTACACAGCAAAATCTGCAAAGGGCACAATTCCTAGGCTCTTAAAGTTAGGAATGACAAGTAGAGGACTGGAGGTCAAAGGGAAAGAAGACCTGATATCAGGAGGACCAAGGTGAAAGCTATTTGAGAAGAAATTAGAGCACTAGACCCTCCTTCACCCTGGCACAAATCAATGATGGGGATTAAGAGATCACCCCCGTCCCAATCTCTTACCCAGAATGGTCCCCAGAAGGCAGCAGCAGTTAGACCGCTACCCAGTAGGTGGAAACTTGGAAGATTCTTCCTTGGAGGAATCTGGCTATCCAAAAAGAAAGTATTTAAAGATACTGACATCAAGGTTTTCCCAAATGCCTCCCCACCACCTCCCTATAGTGAAACTCACAAGCTCGCTCTTACTTCAAAAAAAGTTTTTTTAATGTTTATTTTTGACAGAGACAGAGCGTGAGTCGGGGAGGGGAAGAGAGAGAGGGAGACACAGAATTTGAAACAGGCTCCAGGCTCTGAGCTGTCAGCACAGAGCCCGATGCGGGGCTTGAACTCACGGACTGTGAGATCGTAACCTTAGCTGCAGTCGGACGCCCAACCAACTGAGCCACCCAAGTGCCCTGCAGCTCATTCTTATTTTTAAGTAGACCAGCAAGGATTACCAGACATCTGATGAAAGTCTGTTATATAAAAGATAGAGACCATAATAATAATAATAATAATAAACACAAGCAGAAGCAGTATCTTGGAGGAAACAAACGATTCAAGACTTAAAAGCAACAGTTATAATCAAATCCTCAAAGAGATAAGAAGGGATATTGCATCCATTAAACAAGAACCAAGGCTATGGAAATAGACAATTTAGGAAAACAAAAAACTAAAAAGAACTCTTGGAAATTAAAAATACAGTAGCAGAAAACAAATACGTGTGCTGTTCAATGTGGTAACCACTAGCCACTAGATTTAAACTCATAGTACTTTAATAAAATTAAAAATTTAACTCCTTATTTGCAATAGTTGCATTTCTGATCATCAAAGCCATGTACAGCTAGTTGCCAAATATTGGACATCTCCAATGTAGAACATTTCCCATAACTGCAGAAAGTTCTGTCGATAGCACTTGAGAAGGTAAGTTTGAGGAGTTCTCTGTAAATACGGAAGAGAATGGGGCGCCCAGGTGACTCAGTCAGTTGAGCATCTGACTCTTGATTTCAGCTCAGGTCATGATCCCAGGGTCATGGGATTGAGCCCTGCATAGGGCTCCTCGCTGAGCATGGAACCTACTTAAGATCCAATCTCTCTCTCTCCCTTTCTCTCTCCCTTTGCCCCTCTCCCCTGCTCATGTTCTCTCTCTCAAATAAAAAAAGTGAAAGAAAGAAAGAAAGAAAGAAAGAAAGAAAGAAAGAAAAAAGAAAGAAAGAAAGGAAAAGGATGACAAAGGGAAAAGATGAAAAAATCAGAACCATCCAAGTGATAAAAAAAAAAAAAAATGAATAATAGAAGTACCAGAAGGAAAGAAGAAAGTAGAGGAAAGAAAATAATAAAAGAAAAAATTTAAGAAAAGTTCTTGGGACTGAATGATATTAATTACCAGGTCAAAAGAGCCCAAAATGTGTTTAGCTCAATAGAGTCACTCTGAGGCATATTCCTGTGAAATATTAGAATACTAGGGGTAAAAAGAAGATATTACACATTTCCAGACAGGAAAAAATTGTAGCATACGTAGTATTAGGAAACAGAAGGGCTGCTGACTTCTCACTACCAACAGTGAAAGCAAGAAAGCCCTGGAGTATATCTTTCAAAATCTGCAAGAAAATTATGTGCAATGTGGAATTCCATACTTCATCAACTATTTATAGAGCATGAGAGTAGGACAAAGCTGTATTCAGACACACAAGATTTCTTATCTTCTGTGTCTCCTTTCCCTACTGAGGATGTGCTCCACAAAATGTGAGAATAAGCCAAGAAAGAGGAAGACCTAGGATTCAGAAGACATGAGATCTAACACAGGACTGAAGCAAGGGGAGTCCCCAGGATGATGGAGCAGGAAGATTCCAGCATGGCAGTATGAGTAAAGGTAAAGAGGATTGAAGGTACCTGGCGAGGTACTCACCAGACTAATAGCCAGAGATGCAGTGGAAGGAAATTATCTTATGTTGAAAAAATCTTGGTATTATAGTATATTGGCATTATACATTCTTAATAGTACCACAGGCAAGATCAATGGTACATCTGGGTAAATTTTAAAAACTAAATTAATAGGGGTACCCGGGTGGCTCAGCCTATGAAGCGTCGGATTCTCAATCTCAGTTCATCTCACAGTCATGAGTTCAAGGCCCGTGTTGGGCTCCATGCTGGACGTGAAGCCTACTTAAAAAAATAATAATAATAAAAAGAAAATGTTTTAATAAAATAAAATAAAATAATAAAAGATTATAGAAACATCCAGGCAGAAAAACACTAGAGCTATAAAAAAAGAATAGAAATGGGGTGCCTCGGTGGCTCAGTTGGTTAAGTGTCCAACTTCAGGTCAGGCCATGACCTCAACCGCTAGTGAGCTCAAGCCCTGAGTCAGGTTCCGTGCTGACAGCCCAGAGCCGGGAGCCTGCTTCGGATTCTGTGTCTCCCTCTCCCTCTGCCCCTCCCCTGCTCTCTCTCTCTCTCTCTCTCTCTCTCAAAAATAAACATTAAAAAACAAACAACAACAACAACAACAACAACAAAAACAGAACAAAAATTAAGCTGTATTCAGATTTCTCTGAAATAATATATTCTACAAGTCAGTTAATAATATCTGCAGCATTTTGAGGGGAAAAGTTTATGCCCCAAGAATTTTTCACTCAACAAGTTTCCTGTCATGTGTGATGTGAAGAGAAATTCTCAGATATAGAAGGGCCCATAAAATAAAAAAAATTAAAAAAAACTTGAATAAGTACTCCATGCAATTGGAAAATAATTAGATTTAAAATGAACATTTCATGATATAATTTTATTTATCATGAAGGCATTCCTTTGGTCATCATCAAAAGTATTAAACTCAGCACCATAGAAACCATGTGACAAGATCTCTTAAATCTCAGTGTGCGTAAAATCACCCGAGAGCTTGGTAATAATGTAGATTTCTGGTCCTCATTTCATTTTTTTTTACTTCAACATTATCTGGGCATCCTCAGAATCTTCATTTTCACTTAACACTTTAGAGATTCCAAGTACATATTAACACTGACCGTATGTTGTTGTGGAAATAAGATAGATGCTAAAACAGTTTTATTAATACTTTAATTGATTTATTATGAAATAATTCCAAGTGTGTAGAAAAGTTGCAAAATAGTTTAAAGCATTGCCATATCCACTTCACCCAGATTCCCCAGTTTTACCTTCTTTGCTCCCGCATTCTCCACCCCTCCTCCCCCCACTTTAATCTTTAGTCTGTGTTTGAACTAGTAAGTGCAAGCTTCTACATGCATAAATGTGTACCCAAAGACACTCTCAGATATCTCCTTAAGTTAGTGATTTCACTTCCATTGGATATATATACCCAGGAGTGAGATTGCTGGATTATATGGTAATTCTATTTTTAATTTGTTCAGGAGCCTCCATACTTCGTTACTGTTTTCCGTAATGACTGTACCAACTTAACATGCATTTTTGTTTACATCAGTATGGACTCGAGGCTTCCTATTTTATTCAAGGGGTGTACTCCATGACTATCATTGTTTAATGTTCAAATTGACCCAGATTTGCCCAAGGGAGACCTTTCATATCAGTTCCTGTGTCCTTTTGGCATGTTTCCATTGTTTTTAAAGCATTTCCCAACTTCCTGTGCAACAAAATGTTTCAAACACTCCATATATTTACCCACCTTGGCCCTGGCTTTGGAATCATTTCTCTAAGGAGTCCTGGTTCATCTTACTGAAGAATAATATTTGGAAACCATGTGCCCATTTCTACTGGGACACCATTGCAGATGAGCCCTGTCATGAACAGAGCTAGAAGATACATACATACTCTACATAACTATTTCTATATTTACCAGTCTTTATATAAACTATGAGTTCACATCAATGCCATCAGTTTCAGCCGAGCACCTCAGGGTTTATCTCCCCCTCTCATATTTGTAAACTCTTCTCCCACAGTAAAAGCCCAGTTCCCATTATTCTCAGTGTAGTCATTGGGTTATTCCTGTATCCCTCCCATGCTGTCTCGATTTCCATGAGCCCTATGGTCTCCTCACTCAGGTATCTTACTTAAGTTTAAATCTATGCAGAATCTATTACTTGTGCTTATTGACAAGAAATAAGCTTCTCAAAATAATCCATGGGAGACTTAACTGTTAAAAACTTAGCTCTCATTCAATCTCCTGAAAATGTGACTTTCAGTCACAAAATACTTGAGGAGCGCACTGTTATGAAACATGGAATTGATTTTTCTGTTCCATAGATTATACTGATTGAAGAAACTGGAATTTGCTTACGAAAGTAAATGAGCTCACCAGGCATATGTTAACTGACTGATTATATTCTTGTGTAGTAGGTTCTTCTATTAGTCAGAAAACTTCAGGATCTCTGGGGCTTCGTTTTCTGTTTCAGCCTGTTCAGTATAAAGTGTACCTTTAGCAGATCCCATTCCAAACACAGCAGGAAAACTGGTCCCTTTGATGTACTTATTAAGTACTTTCGTTAATGATGAAATAGTACTCTTGATATTTTTATACACATTGCCAATCAAATTCTTTAAAACAACTACCCTGAGTTAGGCCACGTCTGTGGTCCCACTTGATGGAGTGGGAAGGTAGGTGCCAAGAGATTCAGAGAACATTCGTCTCAGGCTCTCATAGCTGGGAGTTGACTGGTCCAATTAGAACTACATCCCCTAGGGCCACCTTGGGGGGCTCAGTCAGCAAAAAGCCCACTTCAGACCCTCTGTCCCTCCCCCACTCACTCTTTCTCTCCCCCTCAAAAATAAATAAACATTTAAAAAAAGAAACAGACAGAGAGAGAAAAAAAAAAAACTACATTCCCTACTCCAAATCCAGTAAGCTTTTCATTATTCTTTGGAAAAGAAAATAGAAAAAAGAAACTATAGTTATGTAACAACAGCAAAAAAAAAAAAAAAAAAACAAATCATGTCTTTCCCGATCTATGAAAATCTTTCAGTTTTAAAAAGCAATAAGCCCTTTCCCCTAGAAAAGTCAACCGTGAGGGAGTCATTCCAAAAGTGTGGACAGCACCATCAAATTTCCCTCCTACATCGGCTGACGCGGTAATCACCGTATTGCCAAAGGGGTTGGATGCCAGTCTTTCAACCATCTTCGTGGTGTGAGACGCCATCGCCCTGTATGCTTGCCGGCCCCATATTGGCCACCTTTTCAGCCACGCACACGCCTTTGCATCCTGTGGCACGGTCTCAAAGTACAGTTTCTGACCGGAAATAAGAGGTCACAGGACGCACCATTGCCCTGCTTAAGTTGAGCTATAGTTAATTCATTCCAAGGAGGGGGACATTTCTTCTACTCCAAAAATAAACTGGAAAAGATATTCCGTAACATCAAATCAATGATCCCAGGCTATTTGTTAGAGGACAACATGAGTAATTCTTTCGTTTTCGTTCTACTTATTTTACCGGTGTTATCTTGCTTCCTATCCAGGATAGTAGTAACAGCTGATATTTACTAAGCACAGTTAAAAATGCTCCTCAAATACACATGTAAAGGTTATAAAAATGGGTCTCTTCCTTTCCCAGTATTGGCCTAAGGCATAAGAACCCTAGATATTAAATATCAAAGTGAGTTGTAAGACCACCCCCGAGGGCTTTCAAAGCAGGATTCCATTGAAAACTGGTTATACAACTCATAACTACTTCAGCCAACTCAAATATATAAAAAAGCTGAAATTGTGAGAAAATGTTTGAAGACAGTGTATTTGGAGACAGGCACTTTCTGGATCCTTTCCCTATGGCTTACTTCTTCATCCCAAGTTAAGAAGGCCTTCCCCTGGGACATCCGGAGCTTCTTATGCGTTCTGCGCAATGAGGAAGCACAGTGGATGGTTGTCTGGCTTGTATCTGGAGCCATCTAGAGGGGAGGAGAGAAGGATCGGTTCGAAGCATCATTAACAGAGCAGAGTTGCTGCTGTATTAAAATCAACTTGCACTCCCAGAACGTCAGGACAAACAGTCCGTGTGTGGACCAGGAGGGAGGGAAGGCTGGCTTAGAGTCTTCTTAAATTCCGGCTGAGGGAGTGCCTGGAGGAATAATGGGTCTCTAACAGAGATTCTGCGTGGAGTGAGCGACTAAAAACGCATACACACGCGCGCGTGTGCGCATGCACACACACACACACACACACACACACACACACACACACGTGCACAGCCCACGGGCGGCAACGGGGAGAAAAATACTTTCCTTCCTCGTGAGAAGCGCAGTTGGATCGTCACGGTGGGGCACTCTGAAACCCCTGGAAAGGAAGTTCCCTTTCACATTTTCCAAGCCTAGACGGTGGAGAATCATCTTCCAACGATACCAGTTAAGTAAGAACTTTTCTGCCCACGCCCTTGCCCTTCCTCCCACTTCAGCGGATGAGAACTCCTGGTTATCAAATTGGAAGATCAAGATCAGAGAGGCGAGGTGAGCAAATAGAGGAGAATTGTGCCCCCTATAGGTTTCCGAGGGGAGGACCCCATCTCAGGGGAACTTGGATGAAACTGGAACCCTTGGGCAGCGGCTGTGAGCCGAGCGAGTCCGTGGGCTCGCATCCTAACGTTCTCTGGGCCAAGCGGCATCTGCCAGGCGCAAGGATCCATCATGTTCTCCTCCAACGTGTTTGACCAGCCGATTCCCTGGGTCTTCCAGAACCACTTCCCCATGCAGTACCGCTGCTTCTGGGGGTCCATGCTCGCGGGGCCTAATGACAGGGCAGATGTGGAGAAAGGAGGGAAGATAACTATGCCGCCCTCAGCCTCCATCTACCCAGCGGACTCAACATCACCTACCCCATGCTGTTGAAACTGACCAACCAGAACTCAGAGCGCATGGCCCACTGTGAGTTTGTGGCCAACGAGGGCGTCTGCTGCCTCCCACACTGGATGATGCAGAATTTGCTGTTGGAAGAAGGGGGCTTGGTCCAGGTGGAGGGTGGCAACCTTCAAGTAGCCACGGACTCCAAATTCCAGCCTCAGAGCCCCGACTTCCCGGACATCGCCGACCCCAAAGCAGTATTAGAAAACGCACGAAGAAACTGCCTGCCTGACCATAGGGGATGTGGTTGCCATCAACTACAACGAGATTTATGAACTGCGGGTGATGGAGACCAAGCCTGACAAAGCCGTGCCCATTATTGGGTGCGAAGTGAACCTAGAGCTCAATGCCCCACGGGGCTACAAGGAGCCCGAAAGACTAGTTCGGCAGGATGAGCCCACCGAAAGGCGAAGCTGACCACAGCGACTATGCTGGAGAGCTGGGCTTCGGTGCTTTCTCCGGCTCTCGAAAGAGACCGGACTGGAAGAAGAAAGGTGTAGGGCCCAGTCCCTCCCCAGTCAAGCCTGGAGACACTAGAAGGGGAATTCCCAATTATGAATTTAAACTTGGTAAGATCACTTTCATCAGAAATTCACATCCACTGTCAGAAAGGTCGAAGCGGTTGAAGCTGGCGGCAGATTCGTTGCCTTCTCTGGAGAAGGACCGTCGTTGCCTAAAAAGGGAAGAAAGCGTAAGTTGGGACTGTTGGCTGATTGGAAAATAAAAAAATCAGTTGCAAAAAAAAGAAAGAAAGAAAAAAGAAACTGGAAGCCTTTATTACGTGGGACATGACTTCCTAAGCATCAAAGAGTGATGGTCTTTTGCAACGTAGTGAGGTTCTAGAACTTTTTATTGTCATACAAGGATAGTCAGAAACATTAGGGAACTGCCTGGTTTTTCATTCAAAAAAGACCTCCCACTGAATAAATTATAAGTGGCCAATGAGAAGCAAAGGTTCTTTCTGATTACATCACATAAATCTTGATTATTCAATGTCTTGGTCACATATGAATTATTGCATTGAGTTCCCACAGCAACCCAGTGAGGTAGATCTATTGCTGTTCCCATTTTACAGATGTGGAAATAAGGCACAGAGAGGTGAAGTAACTTGTCTAAGGCCATACAGCAATAAAGGGTGGAGCTGGGATTTGACTATGAAGTTTAAGCTCTTTTTTTAAAATGTTTATTTATTTTTGAGAGAGAGAGAGACAGCATGAGCAGGGGAGGGGAGGGGCAGAGAGAGAGAGAGGGACACACAGATTTTGAAGCCAGTTCCAGGCTCTGAGCTGTCAGCCTGATGCGGGGCTTGAACTCGCGAACTGCGAGATCATGACCTGAGCTGAAGTCGGATGCTTAGCCAATTGGGCCACCCAGGTGCCCCAAGCTTAAGCTCTTAATAACCGTCTTATACAGCTTCATGATAATGACAGAGTATAAATATCTATAAAGATAGGACAGCCTGGTCTGATAGAATACATCATGATATAGTAAGCACACTTTTAAAAACAAATCCTCTTTGTTCTATGATCTCCTCACTACTCAATATTTGTATCTTTATGAGAATATGCATGATCATAATAGTTTGAAATTAGATAGTTCTTTATTAACCTTAAACTCTGGCCTCCCCTCAGTTCTCCCCTCATATCACCTTCTAGGAACTGGAATGCCGATGTGTTTGGGTCAGAGGCAAGGATAAATTTATATCCACGGTCACAGGGGTGAGGCCTCTGTCTTGACATTCAGTCATTTGGGGAATTGCTTTCTCTTCCACCAGGCAAACCCAGCGTGGTAGCTTAAAACTGCTTGTGTCTGGGGGTGCTTCAAGAAGTAGGGTGGTGGAGAGGTTCTGCCAGCCGCCCTGTCTCCTTTGACGCTTGTCTCTAAACCAGTTCTTCCAGCTTCCTCATGTGATGGGAGCTCTCCGAGTAGCCTTCCAGGATGTTCTTCCTTCCTAAGTTAGCCAAGTTCTAGTCTCCTGCTTGCCAATCAGACCCTTGCCAACGCAAGTTAGGGGGATTGGAGGCACTCTGATCTAGCTCTCGCGAGGGAGCATCTCCCTCCATATTACCCCTTAGATATGCCTCGTCATATCAGGCTGCTCAGGAGGCTTAGGGGAAAGGGGCCCAAGGGGCAAGTCATCGCGCTGTTGGGGGAGCCCCTGGAACTTGTCTCTAGCCGAGGCCAAATGAATCCTTCACGTCATTTAGGCCAGCTGAGAACTTGAGAGGCTTAAAGCAAAAGCCTTTCTCCTCTCCTTCCCTTTCCCTCCTCCTTCTCTCTTTCTCCTTTGCTCAACCCCTCTACTATCTCTCTCTCTCTCTCTCTCTCTCTCTCTCTCTCTTCCTGATGGTAAGAAAGGACTGAAGTGATTAGGAGCCTGACTCTCCCACCCTGTTCTTTCGATCTCAATACAATAGATCATCCTATCCCCTACGCCACCCAGTAGGCCATGCATTATGCATGAAGGTGCTTGTCTGCTTTGGGGAGCCCTCAGCGCCAGAAAAGTGCTGGCTGTGCACATCTGGGATTGGCATTCACACAGCATAAATGGACAGAAATGACAGGTTCAAGGCTGGGAATGCCCAAGTAGACTGGGAACAGATTCATTTAGGAACACTGAAAATCTATTAAATACCTCTTCAGAGGTGCCTGGGGGGCTCAATCAGTTACGCGTCTGACTTCAGATCAGGTCGTGATCTCACAGTTTGTGAGTTGGAGCCCCACACTGGGCTCACTGCTGTCAGTGCAGAGCCCGCTTTGGAGCCTCTGTTCCCCTGTCTCTCTGACCCTCCCCTGTTCGTGCACATGCTCACTCACTTGTTTGCTTGCTCGCTCTCTCTCTCAAAAATAAATAAACATTGGGGCACCTGGGTGGCTCAGTTGGCTGAGTACCTGACTTCAGCTCAGGTCATGATCTCACAGTCGTGGGTTCGAGCCCCGCGTCAGACTGTGCTGACAGCTCAGAGCCTGGAGCCTGCTTTGGATTCTGTGTCTCCCTCTCTTTCTCTGTCCCTCCCCTGCTCTCGCTCTGTCTCTGTCTCTCTCAAAAGTAAATAAACATTAAAAAAATAAAAATAAATAAAATTAAAAAATAAAATAAACATTTAAAAAATAATAATAATAAAATAAATGCCTCTTCATCCGTGTTCAAAGGAAATGATTTTAAGATTTTTGTTTGTTTGTGTACATTTTGGAATGCCCACTTCTTCATGGACGCTAATATGTTGTATATGAATCCTCAATCTAACATTTTATTTCATTAAATGATAAGATGATAATGATGAAATAGCAGTTATTTATTGATCACTTTCTATCAAGCACAGCACTGCATGATTTATACATATTCTCTCATTTAAGCCTCACACCTGGTGCTATAACCTTCTTTCCTTTGTAAAAACTCCGGACTGACAAAAGGGACAAATGTTCGCTCTTATTTCCAGTTGCCAGATTTATGTTCTCCACTCTGACTACACGTTAGAATCACCTGATGAGCTTGTAAAATTGATGCTGAAGTCCTACTCCCAGCCAATGAAGTCAGAAGGCCATGGGTAGATATCACTGTAGAACAAATGAAGCTAATTGCACGGATTCTGATGGAAAAGAAGGAGACTACCATTGCATTAAAAATGTGATGATACATTCATGGTTAGAAGAGTGTGAACTAGAGAGAGAAAAAGATAGAACTACACAGTAAGCTTTTAGCTTTGATGAATGGGAGGTTAAGTGGATGGGGTGACAGATAATGAAACAAATGTAGAGTCGCTGGTTTTCAATTTTATAACAAAATGTGTTACAAGTATCCTGAGCCCTGATTCAGAAGGATCAAACTATCGAAATAGCCAACAGTGCTAAGAAATAGAACTGGGGCTAGATAGTATGCAAAATAAGGACATGAAACCAATAAAATGTGCCAACATCTACTGAAAGAAAAGGCCCAAGATGATGAATGTCAAAATCTCTTCCCAGGAGATCCCAATGTACAGCAGGGATTGAAAATTGGTGCTTTGCCTTCTTCTTCTCCATCCAGTCTTCCTACCCTGCACATCTCCACTTTGCTATTTGGCATCAGGACTGTGACTTATGCTATTTCCAGACAAGCAAATGGCACTTAGCCCTGTGGAAGGGATCCTGTGCTCAAGCCAGCTTGACATGGTTTCTACAGAAGGCATCTGTTTGGAGATGGAGAAACTGAGAATAGTGCGTCTCATCCCCCCCATTTCATTTGGTTCATCACTGGTCATGTATTTGCTACAGCGTTATTCCCCGTGACTGAGCTTCTAAGGCATCACCTGATCTTGGGACCAGCTGCACTTATAAAATGCTTAGAAAAGCTTTTGGAGGGACCTCACTCTTTTTGTTTGTTTGTTTGTTTGTTTTTGTTCATGAGTAAGCTAGTCATTTCGGTCCCCTCCAGAAGCGGCAAGCGCCAGGAAGAGACTCCTTTCTTTGGGATCAATTTCCCACCCTTTGATTTTAAGATGGTCTGTTTTTCGGCAACTTTGCCTTGCATTCTTTGACTCACTTTTCAAGTCAATAAATAAAGCACATTAGCGTTATGTCTCTGTCGGAGTCAGAGTTCTGTCCTTTAGAACAGTGGTTTAAAAGGTAGAGTGTTTTGAAATTACCCCTGGGAATGTTTTGGAAATCTGTGTGGGAGGGAGGATTAGTTGTCACAATATTTGGGTAGCACTGTTGGCCTGGACAGTTCTGTCAACTTTTGAACATCCCACCAGATATTTGTGTAAGAAAATCCAACAGCCCAACACCCTATTTATGATTATCTGAGCCCAGAACCCAACTCCATTTTACATGTAAACATGTAAACACAAAATATCTTTTGTGGGGTTTTAATATGCGCTGAGTTCCATGAAGGCAACTACAATGTAAAAAGAGGGAAGATCATACTTTATTTTGCTTGCTCTGCTAAGAATTGCCTGCCATTGCAGAAAATCCTATCACTGGCTTGGGGTATTTTACTTGCCAGTATGAAACACCTGCATTAGGCTTCATTTATAGCCGTCACTTGTATGTGGGACTCAATGTCTACTTCATTATGCCTTCTCCTTTCATGCCTTTGTATCATATTATTACTTTCCTTTTATCTCCCCTTTATATGTTAGAATATTGTGTTGGTTTTTTAAAAATTATGTTATAGGTGAATGATACGAAGTATAAATGCACTTTAGAATAGTTAAGGGGCTGTTACAAAGTATTGGTTGTAAAAAGTGGGCCTTGGGTCTAATAGGGTTGAGAACCCTTCCTTTAGAAGGCAATGAAGCCCTGCTTTTTAGTCTGGATCTAGAGGAATCTTGAACCTCAACTCTGTACTTAACATAAGAACTTAAGAGAAATTTCAAGGTATACAGTGTGCAAGTGTTTTCCGAACAATATCTACTTGGAAGTACGAAGTTTCAAAAAGTTTCAAAAAAATGGAATATAATTACATCGTATACTACACTCTAAATATAACTATATATGCAATATATAGTAGACATTGGATGTATGTATATAAAATACCAATAATAACACATGCAATTGTATGAACATGTACTAAGGGGTAACACTCTCCCTTCGTGTAACTGTTTGAAATAAGCATTAACTCTGAATTCCAAGTTCTAACCCCAAAGGAAGGACATACTTTAAAAAATGTTAAGCTGAATGAGTACAATGCAGGACTTCATCATGAAAACATCTTTGTCACCCTGGCTTTTCTTCCATGCCTGCTCACCAGGCCCTAAAAGAGACATCCACACCCATGACTGCATTGCCCGACTTTCTTGGGAGTTTCCTTTCCTGACCCTGGTGGAGGCCTGATCTTGTTTTGTTGCTGTTGCTATAGGAGCAGCCAGTGTCGCAGGGGTGACTCCATCACTACAACAAATGCATGCAAAAAGCTGAGAAGCAGATTTCAGCCTTCAAGACTTCAAACACGGAGGAATGAAAACAATCTGTGCAATTTAAATAGAATAAATCCCAATGCCCCCAAGGGAAGTGGGTGTTTATTTGGGGGCTGTAAGCACCACCAGCTCGAGGCTTTACTCACGACAAACTGAATGTCCAGGGCGGTGTGTGAGTGCGTCTGTTGTACTGGGGGTTTATGGCCCCCCGAGCTGGGCCAGGGGAGGAGAAAAACAAATCAGCACAGCTTAGGACTTCCTTCCCAGGCGTCCAGCCCGCCACGCTCCGGTGCATCCACGCTGCTGCTCTCACCCTATTAGTCACAACAGCCTCTCCTAGAGAGGGACTGATTGCAGACCCGCTGACTCAGCGTCCTGGCGTAGTTGGAGCCCAAGCGTGGCGCGTCGCGCGTGGGCGACCCTCAGGATGGAGCGGGCAGGTGCATCCAGTGCCGCGCTGTTTGACCGCATGGCCGCAGAGGTCACCAGTTGGGTAGAAGCTACTCAAGGTGCCCGGCACCCTGGTGAGAACCAGAGGGATTCTGGCGGTTAGGGCGCACAAGGCGAGCACTTGCGAAGGCCACGCAGGTGGGCGAGGGCTCTCAATGTCCTGCCAGCAGCGTGCCAGGGAGGACGGGTTCCAAGACTGCTGGGCAAAGCAGATCGCAGACCGGGAAGAAAAGCTTTCCAGAGCTTTACCTTGTAAAATGTGGCTGGGCCCTTCCTGACTTGGTTAGGAACTGCTAGTTTTTAATCCTGTTATGTTACTACTGGCCTTTTATTATTACATATGGGAAGACAGCAATAAGTTATTAAAATTAAGTTATTAAAAAGTGTAGCTATAGTTTTACAGAAAAAAATTGAGCAGAAAGTACCAAGAATTCCCATGTGTGGTGTTCCTTCTTCCTTCCCAAGGGGGTTTCCTTATTATTAACGTCTTGCATTAGGGGATTACATTTGTTACAGTTGACCAATCAATATAGACACATTACTATTAACTGTAGTTCATGGTTTCATTAGGGTTCACTCTTGGTGTTGTACTGTTCTATGGGTTTTGGCAAACACATGTCATGTATTGATCGTTAGGGTATCATACAGAATAGTTCCAAGGCCCTAAAAGCCCCCTGTGCTCTGCCTATCCATTCCTCCCTCCTTCACCTCTTCCCTAGCCCCTGGCAACCACCGATCTTTTTATGTGGCCCTAGTTTTGCCTTTTCTGGAATGTCATATAGTTGGAATTGCATAGTATGCAGCCTTTTCAGATTGGCTTCTTTCATTTAGCAATATGCACTTAAGTCTCTTCCATGTCTGTTTTGTTTTGTTTTGTTTTGTTTTGTTTTGTTTTGTTTTTAAAGAAGGCTACACTCCCAACATCGAGCCCAACTCACAGCTTCAACTAACTCCCAACCCTGAGATCAAGATCTCACCTGAGATCAAGAGTCCCACGCTTGGGTCCCCTGAGTGGATCAGTCAGTTAAGCCTCCGACTCTTGGTTTCAGCTCAGGTCATGATCTCATGGTTTGTGAGATCCACCCCTGCATTGGGTTCTACACGGACAGCGTGGAGCCTGCTTGGGATTCTCTCTCTCCCTCTTTCTCTGCACCTTCCCCACATGCTCTCAAGTGTGTGCCCATGTACTCTCTTTCAAAATAAATGAATAAACATTAAAAAAAAAAAAAAGAGTCCCACACTTAACCCCTTCTTTGACAACCCCTTTGAGTCACCCAAATACCCCTTCTCCATGTCTTTTATGGTTTGATAGATTTTTTTTTGTTTGAACAGAATACTGAATTTTATTTTTTTAAATTTACATCCATAGATTTTTTTTTAAATCACTGAAAAATATTCCAACATACGGATGTTCTATGGTCTGTTTATCCACTCATCTATTGAAGGACATCTCGATTGCTTCCAAGTTTTGACAGTTAGTTACTGGCTCTTTTTATGTATCTGTAATTAAGAGATTACAAATCAAAAGTAATCTTCATATTAGTGTTTTTTAACCAAACATAATTATTAATGACTTTCTGCATCCAAACACATTTGGCCACTCTGATATCGCTCCCACATTGTTCTAACACCTCTTCTGCACATATATATTGAATATATTATTCAATTATTATAAAATGATATTGAATTATAAAATTCAATTATTATAAAATGATATTATTCAATTATTGTAAATATGATACTCAGGGGTGCCTGGGTGGTTCAGTTGGTTAAGCATCTGATTCTTGATTTTGTCATAAGTAATAATCTCACCATTTGTGAGATCAAACTCCACGTCAGGCTCTGTGCTGACAGCACAGAACCTGCTTGGGATTCTCTCTCTTCCTCTCTCTCTGCCCTTCCCCCACTTGCATGCACGAGGCTGTACAATCTCCCTCTTTCTCTCAATAAACTGATAAAAAAATGACACCCACTTCAGATGAACATTTTTCCAAATAGGAAATATATAAAGTGAGAAGTAAAATCCTACTTTCGCACCAGCCCCAAGCCCATTCCCACTGCTCAGGGGTAACCACTCTTAACATTTTTATGTGTATCCTACTAGCTATTGACTCTTCATATACAAGCATATGTGTATCTTATCTTTTGGGGGTAACAAAATATGCCTCCTGGAAAACATGTGTGGAAATAATTTCTAAGGATGGTGTCCTGCTTTTGCTTTAACAAAGTGCATTTGAAAATAAAGTCAAATGGAACACTTATTTTACGTCCACTTTTTGACACCTTCAGCAAGAGAGAGACTTTTGATTCCTTTTCTCCAAAATGTTACCCAGTTCCCTGGTCCCTAGAGCTACACCAAATGTACAAGACATTGTATCATTCCTGAGCAGTAGGAGAGTTTGGAAGGTGACCTCATCTGTCTAACCTCCAGCTGCAAATTCTTAGATCAGCCATTATTTGTATTCTCTTATTCTTACTAGATTCTTGGTGATGACACTCTTACCCCAGGAATTGACTTGTCTCTTCTTTGGTGACCAAAGTGCCACTCAGAGTTTCCCGTATAGTTAGCAGAATAAACTCTTGAGGGGGTGAGGGGAGGCTCCCTTTAATTCCCCCGAGTATTCATAGCATAAAGGGATTTTTTAAAAAACACAGGCTCAGGGGCGCCTGGGTGGCACAGTCGGTTAAGCGTCCGACTTCAGCCAGGTCACGATCTCACGGTCCATGAGTTCGAGCCCCGCGTCAGGCTCTGGGCTGATGGCTCAGAGCCTGGAGCCTGTTTCCGATTCTGTGTCTCCCTCTCTCTCTGTCCCTCCCCCGTTCATGCTCTGTCTCTCTCTGTCCCAAAAATAAATAAACGTTGAAAAAAAAAAAAAAAAACACAGTCTCAGGGCACCTGAGTGGCTCAGTTGGTTGAGCATGTGACTTTGGCTCAGGTCATGAGGTCATGATCTTGTGGTTCATGAGTTTGAGCCCCACATCAGGCTCTGTGCTGACAGCTAGAAGCCTGGAGCCTGCTTCGGATTCTGTGTCTCCTTCTCTCTCTGCCCCTTCTCTGCTTGCACGCTGTCTCTCTCTCTCTCAAAAATAAATAAACATTAAAAAAAATTTTTAACTAAAAAAGCCCAGGCCCGTCTCTCAGATATCTGTCCTGCCAAAAACATTATCTGCAGTTCTTTGGAAAATGAGAATAGGAAATACTACAAGCTCCTAACCTCCATTAGAGGAAATAATAACCACAGTGCAGGTTCAAAAGGTAACCAAATACTCATGGTTTCCATGTAAAAGACATAGTCACAGAAACCACTCCCTCTTGCCCTTGCTTTTGCAGCGATAATTTATAATTAAAAACTCTTTTCATAGAATAAAATATTAGTGGTTTTACATTGGACCTTGAACCTCTAGGAAGTTTTATTTCTTTTGTAAATGTCTTCATTACTGAAGTTTGAACAACACTGTATTATTAGACTGCTGGGAAAGGAACCTCCCCCACATGTGATGTCAGTAAAGGAATGAGGACACTCATTGGCACTTGGATTGGTTCCATTGGCAGACCCCTTGCACAGAGAGGGTTTTGCTCTTTTTAAGTTTGGTATATGAGCAAACCAAAGGTTAGTGAGAGACTGCTTTATGTAAGAACTTCCTGCCTGGCAAATTTCATTCAGTTCTTGTTAGTCTTTTTCAGCAGCCTCTTGAGTATCAATCAAATAGAAAAGTAGAAACAAGGGGCACCCAGGGGCACCCAGATGGCTCCGTTGGTTAAGCGTCCAATTTTGGCTCAGGTTGTGATCTCAGGGTCATGGGTTCGAGCCCCACGTTGGGCTCTGTCTGTGCTGATGGCTCAGAGCCTGGAGCCTGCTTCAGATTCTCTGTCTCCCTCTCTCTCTGCTCTTCCCCCACTTGCACTCTGTCCCTCTCTCTCAAAAATAATAAATGAACATTTAAAAATTAAAGAAAAAGTAGAAACAAGAATGGAAAGAACCAAAAAATGGGCATCAAGAAATACAAACTATCCAGGGATTTAACAGTAAGAGACAAATAATGGGTTTCATCTGATGCATATGGAATATTAATATTTAATTTATCTAAATTGTACAGATAAATGTATGTAGATGGGAGAGATTAGGGGTAATCTTTTTTTTTTTTTTTTTTTTCAGTTATGTGGCACTGTTACCAGCAAATGGTCACATTTGTTCTATTTCTGACCAGTAGTGTATATAAGGAAACTACAGGGGGAGAAAATACTGAGATGGTGTATCTTCTTGTAAAATATGGAAGTGGTAGAATGACAGAGGAGAAAAGCCAACCCAGTACATGGTCTTCTGAGGGTCCTAAATTCCTAAACTCAGGTAGGTCAGAGGGAACCATTTCCTGGGAGCAAGTCTTCCATAAACACCACGAATCACTTGGCCTAATGTTTTATCACTATTTAGATTACACTCTGAAATAATAACTAAGCAAGTAGGTCACTGAACAGCTCATTTATAAGTACATGCCGGCTATTCGTTGGTACAGAAGATGTTTTCCAGACCTGAGAATCTGTGATACTCTTGAGTTTTCCCAAGATGTCCACCTACTGAGTACAGGCTGTCCAAAGAGGGCGACTAGTCAACCGTCCTGACAATGAACTCAGAGCATCACAGCAGTTCAGTCTCACAAGCAGGAGTGACCTGAAGGCTTGCTGCTCCCTCTCACTTTAAAGTATCTTCAGGTTCAAGAACTCTAGCACTCCTGTATTCCCACAAATACACAAAATCAGACTCCTCCCTGCAGTTAAATAGGTCAACAGGCTGCTACAACCAAATGCACGTTAAATTGTTTGAGTGTGTCCATGGGAAGGACACAAAGTTTGTTTTTTATTAAAAAAAATTTTTTTAAACATTTATTTATTTTTCGAGAAACAGAGACAGAGCGTGAGCAGGGAGAGGGGCAGAGAGAGAGGGAGACACAGAATCTGAAGCAGGTTCCAGGCTCGGAGCTGTCAGCACAGAGCCGGAGGCAGGGCTCGAACTCGTGATCTGGGAGCTTGCGACCTGAGCCAAAGTTGGATATTTAACTGACTGAACCACCCAGGCACTCCAGGACACAAAGTTTTAAATTTTTTTTCCTAGGCTTTTTGTTTTTTTTGTCAGGAGAGAAAATTGGTTAAGGAGGTTTGCTTTGGGGTTTCTTTTTTGCTGTGATATCTGTTAATGCATACCTTGACATGACAATAAACTGTCATTCATGAAAAGTTATTCGTATTTTCATGTGGCTCTTTATTTATTTTGATATTTAACATTCCATTGAGCATCAGAGATGTAACACATACCACCCTAATTGAATTCAGATATCATTTCTGATGATCATATTTTAACCGCTTGTTTCATTGAGTAATTTTAAAGGCCCATTGGTTCACTTGAATATTCTATACACTAATCTGATGATTTCCTTTCAATTTGGCTAATAATGCAGGAAGAGGTTCGATATTTACAGGAAATATTTCAAGTAATTGGGAACAATTGGTACTTTCACATGTGCACACTTTCCATTTGCGGACAGGGTAATAGAACCCTAAGTAATTATAGTCAAATAGCCCTCCAGCTGTGTAATTCTGAGCACATAAATCACATCCTGTCAATATTCCATCAGTCAGATGGGCCAACTGGCAGTAATATATTTATGAATTCTGTATAACTATTAATAGAATATGAACAAGTAGATCTGAAAGGGTTCTATTTAGAATAAGACCTATTTTCATAAAAGGAGGGAGAATTCCTATTTGAGATAAAACGTGTTTATTTCTCTCCATTCACCCTGTAGATAGTAGAGAGAAGAGCTCCATTTCTGTTTCCTTCTGACTGGGTAGGAAGACACTCCACCCCCAGTCCCATCCCCACATGCCACTGGGACCGTATTTCCTTCTGTGGCTTAGGGGAAAAGGATCCATGGTTCATCCTTGGCAGAATCAGAGCCTGTATCCACTCATCATGGGACAGGCAAACAAGAGGACAGACCACCCACTAGCAGGCTGGAGGGCTTCAGTCAGGCTGGCTTTCATTTCCTTAGCTATAAATTACGGCATATGCCAGAAGAAAAAACTTACACATTTCAGTAACCCGAACATCCACGGGTATGTTGGGTCTATGGGTACAAGCACATTCCCGTTGGTATTGGTATCTGAACTCTGTTGACTTATTAGTTCCAACCTACACAGCCCAGTCTCCACATTTAAAACTCTCGTTGTCGACAGACGAATGGATAAACAAAATGTGGCATATACATTTGATGGAATATTATTCAGCTTTTAAAAGGAAGGAAATTCAGATGCATGTACAACAAGGATGAACCATCAAGATATTATGCTAAGTGAAATAAGCCAAACATAGAAGGACAGAAACTGTATGATTCCACTTATACGAGGCCTAAAGTAGTCAAATCCTTAGAGACAGAAAGTAGGGTAGAGGTTAACCAGGGCTGGGGGAAGGGAGGAATGTGCAGGTAGCATTTATGGGCTTACTGGGTACAGAGTTTCAATTTAGGACGAGTAGTTCTGGAGATAGATGATGGTGATGGTTGCTCCACAGTGTAAACGTATTTCATGCCACTGACTGTACACATAAAAATGATTTTAAAAATGTTAAATTTCATATTACATATGATTTACTATGGTAAAAAACAGCCGGCACCGGAACATTTTAAAAATAGATAGTACTTTTACTTGTTCCTGAGACACCCCAGAATTGCCTCACATTTACTCAGAAGCAAACTGGGTCTTGTTCACCATTTTGGTTTCCTTATATAAATCCTCTGCCCAGATGCCTTTTAAGGAAGAGATGGCTTCTTCACTGCCCCTGCTACCAAGTGTCTTCCCTCCCCCCACACAAAGGTATTTCCCTTCCTGCTGAATTCCCAGTGCTACACACCCTCTTATACCCTGAGGGGCACAGATTCCTTTCAGTCCTGTGCCCCATCACCACCACCACAACTGAGCTGTGTGCCACACAGAGATGGAGAAAGCACTCCTCTCCCTAGTGCTCTGTGCCACAACTTGGTACCCAAAGCGAAACGTGTATGCCTTGAGGCTCCCCAGTTCATTCTAGAACAGCTTCTGTTTCTAACCCATTTAACCACAGGGGCTCAAAACTGGCCCAAGAACTAGAAAAAGAACGAACCATACCATTGTCCTAAGTTCTTCCCCAGGCTTCTGCACAAAAACTCTGTCCAAGTACTTACTTTAGCTAAAACTGGGAAGGAAACAGGGCAATTTATTCAAGCAGTAACCCAAAGAAAGGAAGGAGATGGCTAGGTCCTCAGTGCAAAATCTTGCTCAGACTCAGCCAGAATGATCTGGTCCCAATTTTAAAACCTAGTGTTCTTCCAGGGAGCTGTGGCTCCCAATCACGGTTTTTTTTCTATGTCTTATATAAGGAAGTGGTTGATGCAGTGACTGTTATTGATAATTACACCTCTAGGGGTGCCTGGGTGGCTCAGTCCCTTAGGCTCCAACTTAGGCTTAGGTCATGGTCTCACAGTTCGTAGGTTTGAGCCCCGCATCGGGCTCTGTGCTGACAGCTCACAGCCTGGATCCTGCTTTGGATTCCGTGTCTCCCTCTCTCTCTGCCCCTCCTCCACTTGTGCTCTTTCTCTTTCCAAATAATAAATAAACATTAAAAAAAACACTTTTTTTTTTAAGAGAAAGGAGAGGGAAATTTGGATACAGAGACGCAGACACACAGAGAAGGCCATGTGATGACAGGCAGAATTTGGAGTGAATACAGCTACAAGCCAAGGAGCTCCAAGGATTTCTGGCAGCCACCGGCAGCTAGGAGAGAGGCATGGAGCGAATTCTCGAGTCCCCAGAAAGAACCATCTCTGCCAAGACCTTGATTTCATACTTCCATCCTCTTGAATTGTGAAATCCCCCTCCCCACCTTCAGTTTGTAGTACTCTTGTTATGGAGCCAGTAACACCCACGGAAGAAGGTTTTCTCAGAGTTAGTTTGTAGGGAAAGCTTTACTTCGGTTTGCTATTGTCTTAGGAATCATATGACTTTAGTAACTAATCAAGTTTTCTTTTCTGCTTGGGCCACCAGAAAGTTCTGCATAGACCTCGTGACCCAATTATAGGATGTTATGGAATAAATTTGTGTATATTCATCTCTTTTCTCTTCCCCTGATTCTAAAACCTCAGTGTATTTTTCTATGTTATTTTATTGATTTATTTGCTACAGACTCTTCTTTTTTTTTCATTTTTTGGACTAAGAGGAGAAAAAAAGTAGTAACTGTCTTTCTCCCCCTTCCCCAGGGGAAAGAGCTAACTATTATTAGCCCAGATTATTAGCTCTGAAAGAAGCTAGATTACTTTTTGAACTGAAATGACCTTCTCATTTCAGAGTTCAGAGTTCAATCTTCTCATTTCAGACCCGAGAAAACAGAAGCCTGAGGTTATATGATTAGATACGAGTAGATGTTACCATTCATGTCTTTGATTATTCCAAACACTTTTGCCATTGGGTGTCAGGTGTCTGATAGGGAGGCAGCAGAAAGTAATTGGAATTTCATACAGTGTTACAGACTAACGATGCCAATTGAAATTATGTGTGTTGTTGAATATTAATAGGAAACATTTTATCCTTTAGTAAAATCAAGTGGCTACTCACCTACATTTTGCTGTCAGATCCCCAAAGCAAACAAATCTCTGAGTTATTGGACATTTTGTTAATTACAAAGCTAAAAACTTCTAGCAGAAGACCTGTTTCTAGAAATGGAGGGCCAGATTATTGGGATCACCTTAAAACAATTGGGAAGTTGAAAAGAATTGACAAGTGGTGACTGGCTAGCTTTTTAAAAGGCTGTTTTCAGAATAATACATAAAATGGGAGGGGGAAGGGGCAAAGCAGGGCCTTCAAAGCTGCATACGCCCTAGGGCACTGAAGGCAACATCATTTGGCTAAATGTGTTTGCCCTGTGGGGTAAGGGGGACAGAAGTCCAAGCCCAGCATAGGCAGCAGTTCTAGAAGATTGTCCCTTTAGCACTTAAGCTTAACCCTCCGTGTAACACCCTCAGTGTAAGAGTTAAACAGAATTAAACATGCTTTTCTGCCTCACAACCATGAGAGACGAGAAAATGCTACCTTGGAGCTGAGCAGACCAGAAGAAAAACAAAGCAAAGGAACAATAGGTCCCATGGAAAATTGGCCACGGACTAGTCCCACATGCATTTTCACTCTGGGTGCGTATAGCCTGGGGGAGCTGCACTACATGCAGCTTAAATGTGGTTTGAGAAATGTAGAAACAAAGTGTAGAAATTAAGAAATGTAGGTAAAATTCAATGGGAAGCTTGAATGTGGTTTGAGGCTGTTCCCAAGTAGTAGTTGATGAGAACCAAGGCAAAAGAAATATAGGCAAAATTAAATCTTAAAACCTGCAGCTCGTTGACAAATCCTTGAGACAGGCGGAGGGACCTTCCTCCAGGAACTCAACTGCATTCATGTTAATGCTTTACTAGAGGCAAAAAGCAACCTTAGTTTGACATTAGCCAGAAATCCAGGATCCTGTAAGTCTTCTTTAACATATGAAAATCTCTTTGGAAACTTCCTTTATCTCTAACCCACCAAGATATATGTTAGCAAGCATCCTTCAAACATATGGCCTGCTGATATACTTCTGAAGGGTCTCATGACTGATGTTTCACTAGACGGTAGTAAATAACCTTATCTTAACAGCAGCTAGCCCCTCAAGGTCCTGGAAGCCTTGCTCCCAAATTCCTTAGAGATTTACCCTATCCCCAACCCCCACTAACTAAAAAGCAGCCATTCCTCACAATCTCAGTGCAGCACTTTCTACCCACAGGTCCTGTCCCAGTGCTTTAATAAAACCACCTTTTTTGCACTGAAGATGTCTCAAGAATTCTTTCTTGACCATTTGCTCCCAGACCCCACATCACCCCAACATCACATTAGTAGTGAGACTCTGGTGGCAGCAAATGCAACACCTCCCAGGAGGAGAGTCTAGGCCTCAGGAAAACCTCACATGCAGTTGTCAAGGGCAATGGCAAATACCCAGTTACAGGTAACCAGGCACACAAGAAGGTAAGACAACATGAGGAAGAACCAGCAGAAGCAGCAGAAGAAAATGGCTATGCAGACTTCAGGCATCAGAATTCTCAGGCTCTTTATAAAATGACTTCACTTACCCAGTTTAAATAAATAAATGACAAAATTGAAAATATTTGCAGGAACTGTAAAAATAACATAGATTGGTTAAGGAACCGAACAGAATGGGGGTGGCTGGGTGGCTCTGGTGAAGTATCCAACTCTTGATTTTGGCTCAGGTTCACGATTCATTAGACTGAGCCCCACGTTGAGCTCTGTGCGAATGGTGCAGAACCTGCTTGGGATTCTGTCTCTCCCTCTCTCTGCCCCTCTCCACCCCTTTTAAAATAAATAAATAAACTTTTTTTTTTTTTTAAAAAGGACCAAACAGAATGTATATATATTACCAAATCTCTATATATTTATTATAAATTATACACATACATATCTGGATGAACATCTTTGGTGGTAGATTGGATACAATAGAAGATTAGTGGACTGAAAATAGCTCAGAATATACTATCAAGAATTTAGAACAGGGAGTCAAAAATATGGACAACACAAAGCACAGAGAAGAGAACTGGAAGAGACAGAGAGATCCAACACACATTTACAAATTATACGTCTTCCCTTTCTTAAAGATGGTGCCAAAAGCAAAGAAGAAAGCCCTTGCCCTTCCCAAAGCCAAAGCCAAAGCAAAGGCTTTAAAGGCCAAGAAAGCAGTGCTGGAAGACATCAACGGTCACCAATAAAGAAAATCCAAATGTTGCCCATCTTCCGAAGGCCCAAGACACTGCATCTCCCGAGGCAGCCCAAGAATGCCATCAGGGGAAAGAAGCTTGACCACTATGCCATCAGTTCATCCTGACCCCCTGACTGTCTTCAGCTGTGAAGAAAACAGAAGACAACAGCATACTTGTGTTTATTGTAGACATCAAGGCCAACGAGCACCAGATCAAATAGGCAGTGAAGAAGTTCTTTGACATGGACATGGCCTAGTCAACACCCTGACTAGGCTCAATGGAGAGGAGAAGGCACATGTTTGACTGGCTCTGACTATCATGTTTTGGATGTCGCCAACAAAATTGGGATCATCTAAACTGAGCCCAGCTGGCTATGTCTAAATATAAGTTTTTTCACCAAAAAAAAAAAAAAATTATCTTTTAACAATAAGGACTCTTTAAAAAAATTTTTTTAAGTTTATTTATTTTGAGAGAGAGAGAGAGAAAGAGAGAGAATGAACAGGGGAGGGGCAGAGAGAGAGGGAAAGAGAGAAACTCAAGAAGGCTCCATCCTATCAGCCCAGAACCTGATGTGGGGCTCCAGCTCATAAACTGTGAGACCATGACCTGAGCTGAAACCAAGTGTTGGAGGCTTAACCCACTGAGTCACCCAGGTGCCCCAACACTAAGGACTCTTAAAACAAAAGAATGACAATATCATTACACCTAAAAATGTATGATAATCTCTTAGAATTATCAAATATCTAGCTAACATACATTTGATCAAAATCCCAGAAGGTGAGGAAAGAGAGACTAGGGAACATGCAATATTTAAAGAAATAAGGATTATTATTAGTTCGAGCCCCATGTCTGGCTCTGTGCTGACAGCTCAGAGCCTGGAACCTGCTTCGGATTCTGTGTCTCCCCCTCTCTCTGCCCCTTCCATGCTCATGGTCTGTTTCTCTCTGTCTCTTAATAATAAATAAATGTTAGAAAAAAATTAGAAGTTGTAACTCAGTCATACAATGGAATATTTTGCAGCTATTAAAAATCGATGTCTAGAATAGTAGTAATGGAAGAAAATACCTATGATCTAATATTAAGAAGAAAAAGCAAGATATAAGTTTTTTCTATACTATAATTTTCTGCATAAAAACATTTGATGGAAGTTGGGGTGCCTGGGTGGCTCGGCTGGTTAAGTGTCTGACTTTGGCTCAGGTCAGGATCTCGCAGTTTGTGAGTTCAAGCCCCACGTTAGGCTCTGTGCTGACAGCTCAGAGCCTGGAGCCTGCTTTGGATTCTGTGTCTCCTTCTCTCTCTGCCCCTTCCTCACTCACGCTCTGTCTCTCTCTCTCAAAAATAAACATTAAGAAAAATTTTGTTTTAATATTTGATGGAAGCATATAAATATGTTATATTGATTGCCTTCGGGTAATAATAACATAGATGTATTTTCTTCCTATTCCTTATTCTTTCCTATACTTTCTGAAATATCTGCAACAAATATGTATTATTTTCTATTCAAAAAATTATTTTTACTTATTTTTTAATATAATTTATTGTCAGATTGGCTTACACACAACAGCCAGTGCTCATCCCAACAAGTGCCCTCCACAGTGTATTTTTAAATCTAATTGGTATTTATTTTTAAGCTGGATGGAGAGATTCAGAGATTCATTTTAACATTTAATTTTTTATTCCTACATTTTTCTATTATATTTATGTGATATCACAATTAACAAAACAAAATACAAACAGGTGACTAATAGAGTTAGGTTTTAACCATATATAATGTTACTTGAAAGTCATGAATCAAAAGATGCCGTGTCCCTTATTTTGATCATTTGCGGAGGCTATAACTCACGAATACTAAAAACCAAAGAAAGTAAAATGGAGGAGAAAGAAGTGTGTCATTTGTGAACTAAATATTAACTTAATAAATAAAAACTCCTTTACATGTCAGATTAAGAATACATCCAAATTTCATATTTAAATTTTTTTTTATTTTAAATTTAAATCCAAGTTAGTTAACACATAGTGTAATAATGATTTCAGGAGGAGAATTTAGTGATTCATCCCTTACATACAACACCCAGTGCTCGTCCCAACAAGTGCCCTCCTCAGTACCCATCCCCCATTTAGTCCATTCCCTAACCCAACACCCCTCCAGTAACCCTCAGTTTGTTCTCTGTATTTAAGAGTCTCTTATGGAAAAGTAAAAAAAAAATTTTTTTTTTTTACTTTTAGTGAGAGAGACAGCATGGCGGGGGCGGGGGGTGCAGGGGAGAGGGGCAGAGAGAGAGAGAGAGAGAGAGGGAGAGGGAGAGGGAGAGAGAGAATCTCAAGCAGGCTTGATGCTCTGTACAGGAGTCCAACACAGGGCTCTATCTCACATCCTGAGATTATGACCTTAACCAAAATCCAGAATTGGCCACTTAACCAACTGAGCCACCCAGGTGCCCTCAAATTGTTTATTTAAATAAAAATAATCTCATGCTACATTCTAATGATAAATAATAGACTTAATAAAGGAAAAAGTTTATCTCCTTTAGTGGTTAGGGAAATAGTGTCTTCTCTGAAATAAAACCACTTTCATAAATTATAATTTC
This sequence comes from Panthera uncia, assembly GCF_023721935.1. Lineage (NCBI taxonomy): Eukaryota > Metazoa > Chordata > Mammalia > Carnivora > Felidae > Panthera > Panthera uncia. The sequence goes on from NC_064811.1 coordinate 174,874,643, forward strand.
AATAACTTTGAATGTTATGTATGTTAGACCTTCTCACTATATCTTCCAGGTCTTTTCCCTGTGTTTTATATTTTTCATATTTTTGACTCCCTGAAATTCTTGGTAAGTAAATATATATATATATACACATATATATGTGTA
>NC_064811.1:174875183-174897119 GCF_023721935.1 Panthera uncia
TATGTGTGTATATATACACACATATATATACGTATATATGTGTAAATATATATATATATGTATATATATGTATGTATATATGTATATGTATGTATATATATGTATATATGTATATATACATGTATATATATATATGCTATGTGTGCTTGTGTGTGTGTGTATAATTTCAATGTTATTGAAATTACAATTTATGAAAGTGGTTTTATTTCAGAGAAGACAGAATTTCCTAACCACTAAAGGAGATAAACTTTTTTCCTTTATTAAGTCCATTATTTATCATTAGAACGTAGCATGAGATTATTTTTATTTAAATAAACAATTTGGGGGCACCTGGGTGGCTCTCTCAGATAATGAGAACAAACTAAGGGTCGATGGGGGGGTGGGGGAGAGGGGAAAGTGGGTGATGGGCATGGAGGAGGGCACCTGTTGGGATGAGCACTGGCTGTTGCATGGAAACCAATTTGACAATAAATTACATACAAAAAATAAAATAAAATAAAATATATACGTATATTCTAACTTGGAATTTCATAAATTATACAATTTCGAAATTATGTAAACGTGGCTCGAATGAATATGACAGCATGGACGTGACTTGAGCGTTCCCTTTCTAGGCGGTCTCTAAGAGGGTCAAGGATGATAATCGGTGGCGGTGGGAGAAAGATTTTATTAAAAGCAAACTCCAGGCAGTGGCTTTCTTCTATTTTATCCTCTCCACCCAACCTGCTTCTGCTCTGTATTCTTCATCCCTGACAGTCACCCTCGTCTTTCTTTCGTCTCCCTCCATCCAGTTACCAAGTTCTGCTGAGTTTTCTTTATAACCATTTCTCACATACGTCCCCTCTACCTTACCCTGCTCTCACTTGCCATATGGAGCTCTCATCCCCTACCTGGAATATTGTGTGAGCCTCATGACTCATTTCCCTCCAAGGTTCCACACATGGCAGCTTCCACTGCCAAAGTGATTTATATGGCGCACATCGCCGGTGGCATTATCTCCAAGCATTCCTTCAGTTCCACAAATATTTATTTAGCACCACTTACGTATCAGACACTGTAGTAGGTACTGAAGATACATCAGTCAATAAGACAGATTAGGTTTCTACACTCAAGGAACTTATATTCTAACAGGAATAAATAATTCAAAGATTGTTCTTTGGATGCCCCTTCCGAGCCCTGACCGCCTATACCTTCTACCACCCTGTGTACAGCCAACCCTTAAACGACACGGGTTTCAACTGTGCACATCCGCTTACATGCAGGTTTTTGCCCGATACGGTACTCCAAATGTATTTTCTCTTCCTTACGATTCTCTTAGCAACATTTCCTTTTCTATAGCTTACTTTATTGAAAAAATACAGGATATCATACATCTAACGTACAAAATACGTGTTAATTGACTATGCGATCAGTAAGGCTTCAGTCAACAGGTTATTTGTAGTTAAGTTTCGGGCAGGGGGGAGAGTCAAAAGTTACATGGGGATTTTGACTGCAGGGAGGGGGTCAGCACCTCTAACCCTCACATCGTTCAAGAGTCAACTGCACATCCCTCCATCCACCAGATTCTGGCAACATGTTTTATGTCCAAATAGTATTCAGCTTTTTGTGGTCCAGCTTAGACATCATTTCTCCCCGGAAAGCCTCCATGGGTTTCATCTTGGGCTAAGTGGCTCGTCTCTGTGCCTCGTAGCACCATGTGATAACTCTATTACAGAACTTTCAACATTTCACTACAATTATAGGTGTATGTGTCTCCTTCTATGAGGCTGCAAGGACTTTGAGGAAGGAGATTTTATCTTAATCGTTTCCGTACTTCTAATGCTCAAAGCAAATAGAGGCAGAAAGGATGTAAAGCGGGGTTAAAAAGATTTGGCTGCGGTCTTGGTTTAAGACAGATGGAGTAAGTAGCACAGGAAGGTTTTCTTAGGTGGGATAGTAGAAATGTGAGGAAGAAAGGCTGGTGCAAAAAGCAAAGAACTTGCTGGCAGTTAAATGTGGTACTTGAGCAACATGGGTTTGTTTACGAATGTGGGTATGACACGGGGGGTGACCTTTCCTGTTATCAAAGGACGCTGTTCTAGACAATGCTCTGCAAAGGACAAAACCTAAACACGATTATTCCATTGACCTTTGTCATTTGCCCCCCAGGTCTCCTGGTCCCTGTGAAAACTATGGGAACAAGGAATGTGGATGCTTTGATCTCGTCATCGAGAAATATACGCCCCCATGCAAGCGAAGATAAGTTGCTCCCGTCCAAATCTACATTTTTTTCTTACCTTGTGCTATTCTTTAAACTATCTGGCTGCTAGGTTCTTTAGTAAGTGATTAGGAAGCATTAAGTAATTAACCATTAGCTGCAGAGAGCCCGTGGTGATTATCCCCAGTCTCCTGATTGGAGAAAAAAATGCTGTGAGGAAAAAAAAAAAGACTTACTTTAGTCATGAATGAAGAAAGTAGGCTGAGCACGTAACCAAAATTGCTAGTTAAGCTATTAACCAAACAAGTTCCACTCTCCTTAGGCTGGGTGATATTGAATGCCAGAAACGAACTGAATCAAATAAACAACAATAACATAACCGAAAAGTCACCGTGCACTCATAAGATGGGATGCAAGGCAGGAACTGTGTCAGCTACCATGTTCTAAGTAGTAATAGAAAAGCCCAACCTAAGGGTGTCTGGGTGGCTCAGTCGTTTGAGCATGTGACTCTTTATTTCGGCTCGGGTCATGATCTCACATGGTTGTGGGATCAAGCCCCACCTCTGGCATTGCACCGGGCATGGAACCTGCTTGGGATTCTCTCCACCTCTCCCTTTTCTTCTCCCTTGCTTGTATGTGTGTGTGTGTGTGTGTGTGTGTGCGCGTGTGCGCGCACTTGCCCACACACATGCTCTCTCTCTCTCTCTCTCTCAAAATGAAATAAAATAAAATAATATCTTAAAAAAAGAAGAAAACCCAACCCAAACATGTTTAATCAACAAAAAGGATTTATAGGGTAATAAAAAGGAAGATTTAGAGGTAAGGAAGTGAACTAATCAGGAAAGGTTAACACTGTTATTGATAACTTCAAAATTGTGGTGACTTCACACAGTACAAATTTGTTTCCCCGTGCAAGTGTTCAGTCCAGTGCTCCTCATCAAGCAGTAGTCCTGGGAAGTTATCCAGCAAGCGCATAGGGAATATCCTGCAAGTGCTTACTCAGGCTCCTTCCACTGTGGTCCTCCATTCAGCGAGAAGACAGGGAAAGAAAATGGAAGATCAGGGACGCCTGGGTGTTTCAGTCGGTTGAGCGCCAGACTTTGGCTCAGGTCGTGATCTCGTGGTTTGTGAGTTCAAGCACCTTGTTGGGCTCTGTGCTGTCAGCTCAGAGCCTGGAGCCTGCTTTGGATCCTGTGTCTCCCTCTCCCTTTGCCCCTACCCTGCTTGTGCTTTCTCTCTCTCTCTCTCTCTCTCTCCTACCCTGCTTGTGCTTTCTCTCTCTCTCTCTCTCTCTCTCTCTCTCAAAGAGAGATCAAAATAAACATTAAAAAAATTAAAAAGAAAATGGAAGATCACTCATGAGGGGTCAGGGAAGACATCGTGGTAAGATGTCAATTTGGCCATATTTCATTGGCTAAAACTCAGTCACATGGCCACCCCTAATTGTAAGGGAGCCAGGAAATGTGGTCGAGCTGTATATCCAGAAAAAAATGGTGAATATTTAACTAGTTTTGCCAGCTACAATCGGAACTAAATGTTCTCTAGCTTGCATCCAGTGCAATAGAACACCTTAGCCCCTGCCTTACAAGTAAGCAGGAGACTGAGATGCTCCTTGATATTGCTGAGTCACAGGCACATCCCTGAACAGATGAACTGACCAAGGGATTGCCATGGGCAGATGGCCTTCAGCCCACCTGAGTCCACCTCTTGAGCTGTGGGTGGGGTCAGCTTTCCTGAAATGTCAGGACTTCATAGGAAAGATGTAAAAATAGCAGAAAAACAATGTAAGTACTAATTAGGAAATGAGGACAAGCGACAATTAGTGAACAACCAATGTCCACCAAGGGTCCTAGCTCCAGAAAAACTGGGATACCAAAAAGAGATGCCCAGATAGCTCAAGGACCTGGAGGCAACTATGGGATAGATGTGTGATCTGGTTACTGAAATCTGCTTGACAGGCACATGAGCACTGTTACTAAAGCAAGAGCTTTCTCCTGGCAAAACTGTGTAGAACTGAGAAAGTAGAAAGGAGCTACTGTCCTTCATGCTGAGTACTCGTCCTTGGGTCCCTTAGATTCTCCTGAGCCTGGGGAGATGCCTAAGTCCATAGAGAAGAGTGTCCCAGTTTATATTAGAAGACCACACGGCTGGAAAAAGGAGAAACTGATAGACTTAATATTCTGCTATCTTTCATGAATCACATAGGGATTTATTCAAGGAAGTGGGCATACAAATTTTCTCATTAAAAATACCAAAACTCTATGCCTTGATTGGGATGATAGATTTTAAACCTACTGCTTCTTCTGCTGGTACTTTGAGTCTGCTTATTATTTCTAGAGAATGTCTCTGAGAACAAATGAACTGATTATGTTTTTTGATCCAGCTTAAGTAGATATACTCATTATCCATCCTATCGCACAAGAACATAAAGAAGACCAGGGTGCCTGGGTGGCCCAGTTGGTTAAGCATCCAATTCTTGATCACAGTTCAGATCATGATCTCACGGTTCATGAGTTCAAGCCCCATGTCAGGCTCTACGCTGATGGTATGGAGCCTGCTTGGGATCTTCTCTCTCTCTCTCTCTCTCTCTCTCTCTCTCTCTGCCCCTCCTCTGCTTTTGCTTGCTCTCTCTCTCAACATAAATAAATAAACATAAATTTAAAAAAAAGAACATAAAGAGGACCTTATTTCTAGAGTCCCACATTCCTTGATCTTGTGAAATTTTCATTCACTTTTAATATTCTCTGCTTTTCCAATTCACAGCAGCTTAATGAACTCAAGATCCTCAGATTGCCACTGTCTTTCAAGTCTTAGGTTTGGGACTTTCCTGTCATTGATCCGGGGAAAGAATGTTCAGGAAACTTCCCCTATAAAGGTAAAAGTGCTTTGATATCTAGAGCATATTCCTGAAATGGCATCTTGGGTTCTGGCCAAACCTGTTCAGTGAGGTTCATCATCCTTCACTAAGAGCTAGGCTGGGCGTCCACAGCCAGGGGAGGTGGCCCAGAGGAGGTGGCCCAGAGGGAGGCTGTACAGAAGAAGGACAGTGGAGGAAGAAATAGGGGTGCTTCGTTCTCCCTCTCACAACTCCAGCCAGGGTCAGCTTCAAAGTAGAGATCACTATCTTTTAACCCTGTCAAACCTAGAGACCACACATCTCAGAACAACCCACCAATTGGACAAGCATTTCTTCATAAAGGTCTTATCGTGTTCTAGGCTCTGTAATGTAAAGCATCTCCCAGTGAGAGGTTCAAATGTGGAAATAAAGAGCATTCGGTGGGTATACAATGAATATTGGGATAACCACAAAATTATTTTACAAGATGAACTAGAATCATATGTATTGACAAGCATGGGTAGCCAAGATGTATAGTTGAGGGGAAACAAGTTGACAGAAGAGTATTTATATTATGATCCCTGTTTTGATTATTTTTTAAAATATAGGGGTACCTGGGTGACTCAGTCGGTTGAGCATCTGACTTCTGCTTAGGTCATGATCTCATGGTTCATTAGTTCGAGCCCCATGAAGGGCTTTGTGTTGACAGCTCAGAGCCTGGAGCCTGTTTCAGATTCTGTGTCTCCCTCTCTCTCTGCCCCTTCCCCACTCGTGTTCCGTCGGTCTCTCTCTCTCTCTCTCTCAAAAAGAAATAAACATTAAAAAAATTTTTTTTAAATAAAGTACAATATAAATAATGACTAAAGTTGGGTTTACAGTGAAGCTAACAAAGTTTACAACTCAGGAACTCTTGCTTACATGGATCTCTTCCAAGACCATGAACTTAATTTTGTATTTTTTTTGTAAAGAGGTTCTCCAAAGCAGCGCAAGTGTGACATACAAAACCTGAACCACTCCCTGAGATTTACATACATGACACACATTATTTATGGCCAACTGTGGTTATCTTGGGCTGTTGGAGTGTAGAGACTTTATACTTTTCTATTATCCAAAAGATAATAGGATGCCATTCCTTTATAGCAATCCCTTCCCTCACCCATAACCCAGGACAACCTTCCCTGTGTTTCTACACCTGTTCTCCGATTGAGATCATTCATGGGTTTTGTACAAGAAATCCATTTTTCAAGTAGTAGCTATCATGCCAGCCAGCCAACGGGACACACTCTATCATTATCTTCCTCCAAGTTCTACTTTTCTCACTTTTCCTACTGACCAGTATCATCATTTTCCACTTCTTTCCCTCTAAGTTATATTTTCCTTAGTCTCCAAGCTCTGTTTGTCTCCTACTCTGCTCATTTTCCAACAACAAGCAAAGACCAAAAAAATTACATATACGTGTTTCTAGGACAAGACTATTTCTTATTAGTGATGAAAATTCTCTAGCATAATAAATGAGTCTAAAATCTGTTTAAAACTTAAGACAGATAAAAATTGCTCATAAAATCTGCCAAATCAATAGCAATTCCTTTACTTTAACTAGCTCATGGTGCTTCTTTGCATATGTTTTCCTTAAGGAGTAATCTTTGGTGTCCAGAGAAGCTTAGGGCTATTGACTGCTGTCTAAAATTGACTTTTGGATCCGCTACTCTTTTTTAAGCATCTTAACCTTTTTTTTATTTTTCACTGTAAGTCAAAATGCTACATTCAGTCAGCAGTTCAGTACAATCAGTCGACAACTTATTTCATCATTGTGGAATCAGTGCATTAATTATATGTGATTAAATCTCACGCATGTGAGTTAAATGTGAAAGAAGTATAATTTAACTATATCTTGCATCCGTTCAAATTAGGTTCAGCTAATGTAAGAGTTTATACTCAGCATAGAGCAGTTGGCTATTTCTTTTGCAAAGGGGTTTTACAAGTAAGCAGCTTGAGGTTGTTGGGGCAAGATGCTCCAAATTTGTAAAGGACTCAGTGTCCTTCTGGCTATCAGCTCTATGGTCTCCAAGGTTTGGCCTTGTACACATAGTTTAAGAAGGTAACTGCTGCTCCAGCCATCTCATCCTTGTTCCAGGCTGGCAACAGAGGAGGACGAATAAACACACACTCTCTTTATAAGGATGTTCCCCCAGAAGTACCACCCAGTACTTTTAATTGTATGTCTATGGCAACTACCCAGTCATCTGACACAGTCAACTGCAAATGAGACTAAAAAAGGCCATTTTTTAACTGGACTTCAATGTACCAACCAAAAACTTGGCATCTGTTACTGAAGGAAAAGGGGAGATTCGACTGGGGGAAGAAATTTACATTTTCTGCCATTTTCTTAATATAAATAACATCATGATGATGTAAAGATGCTGTATCTCTTTTCATGATACGGTTACTTTGAATGCTGTTAAAAGTTAAAGCACATAAAATTCTTATTAAAAGGGGCGTCTGGGTGGGCCAGTTGGTAGAGAGTCCAACTTTGGCTCAGGTGATGATTTCAGGGTTTGTGAGTTCAAGGCCCACATCAGGCTTGCTGCTGTCACTGCGGGAGCCCACTTTGGATCTTCTGTCCCCTTCTCTCTGCCCCTCCCCGCTCATGCTCTCCCTCACTCTCTCTCTCTCTCTCAAAAATAAATAAACTTTTTTTTAACGTTTTATTTATTTTTGAGACAGTGAGAGACAGAGCATGAACAGGGGAGGGTCAAAGAGAGGGAGACACAGAATCTGAAACAGGCTCCAGGCTCTAGCTGTCAGCACAGAGCCTGACGCGGGGCTCAAACTCACGGACCGAGAGATCATGACCTGAGCTGAAGTTGGCCGCTTAACCGACTGAGCCACCCAGACACCCCAGGAAAAAAGGATTTTAAAATAATGGGTAAGGAGGGACACCTGGGTGGCTCAGTTGTTGAGCGTCTGACTTTGGCTCAGGTCAAGATCTCACAGTTCATGGGTTTGAGCCCCGCGTCGGGCTCTGTGCTGACAGGTCAGAGCCTGGAGCCTGCTTTGGAGTCTGTGTGTGTCTCTCTCTCTGCTTCTCCCCCACTCATGTTCTGTGTCTCTCTCTCAAAAATAAATAAACGTTAAAAAAAAAAGAGAATGGGTAAGGAGATCCAGACTGCAGATCAGGGAGTTAACATTTATTGAGCACTTCTATGTGTCAGGCACTGTACCAGGTGCTGTACATAAACTACAGGGTAAATATTGCTATCCCGTTTTCAGATGAGGAAGCTAAAGTGCACATAAGTAATTTTCCATGGTTGAACAGCCAGTCAGGAGAGGGAGCAGGATTTGAATGCAGGTCTGTTCCAAAATCTATGCTGTTTCAGTACAGAATTCTTCATGGAGGGCTGCATAAATGCATTGTCAACCAAGCCTCACCAGCTGGGACGTTCCGGACGAGGTCACATTTATATATTCAGATGTCATTAGCTCTAAGTCCCTATTATCCATCTAAGAATTCTAACTTCACCCAATGAATCAGTCTGCACTGCCACCTGCACGGGTCTCTTCCACCTGGGAAACTCACCACCACTGACCTTGACTGCTCAGTGCAGACCCCCAATCCCCCCCCCCCCCCGCCCATCACCATATCATTCCCTAAATCTGACAGTTCAGCAGTCTCTTTCAGTCAGAAGACTGCTCCCCTCTCTCTTTTAAATGTTTTATTTTTATTTAGTTTGAGAGAGAGAGAGCACGCACAAGCAGGGGAGGGGCAGACAGAGAGGGAGACAGGATCCCAAGTAGACTATGAACTGTCAGCACAAAGCCCGAGGTGGGGCTTGAACTCACAAACCGAAAGATCATGATCTGAGCCACAATCAAGAGTGGGACGCTTAACCCACTGGTCTACCCAGGTGCCCTTCCCCTCTTTCTATAGTACACTCAGTTGGTCTGTGGCCACGGGTTGAGAAGTGATTTGGTGGCATAGCAGGGTTGATTAGTACATGTATTTCATTCACTCAAATATTTATCAAGGGCCTCTGAGAGGGAGGGGGGAGCAGGAGCCATGAACCTGGCTCTTGCACAGATGGAGCTGTAGCTTTAGTGAGAGGAAGCACTCTCAACGATCATTGCTAATTGTGGTAAACGCCAGTAAGAAAACAAACAGAGCACCACGATAGGAAATAATGGCAAGCAATGGGAGGGGCGGGGGAGGGGGTTTTTGCATCTAAAGTGTTAGAGCTTCTAGTAAGATAACTATATCTTTTCACAAACACAGCTTTTTTTTTTTTTTTTTTTTTTAGCTCCCCAGAACAATCACTCATTTCAGGGTAGCTGGGCAGATCTAACATGCAGTCACAGTTAGGATGCCTTCCCTGAGGCCATTATTCCCCTCTAATGGCCGCACACTGTCGTGAAGTCCACTTTATCCTGTTAACCTCTTTCATCCCTCCAGATCAGTGGCTCTGAAACCTAAGTTATCATAATCACTGGGCGATTTAAAAAATACAGATGCCTGGGCCCTGCCTCTAAGGACTAGAGTGAGCTGGTTTGGCATGGGTCTCAGTCATGAATTTTTAAAGTTCTCAGATGGTTCTAGTATAGAACAGTGGTTCTCAGACTTGAGCACGCATCACAACTGTCTAGAGGGATTTGTCATTGTTCTGCTGGCTGCTTTCCATTGCCTCGCCCACGCAGGAGGCGTGGTTGCTTCAGTAAACTCTCTAGGGCTCCTGATTTTATTACCTACAGTCTCATATTTAGGGCAGTGCTTCTCGATCTTTAATAGGCATATGAACCACTTGGAGATCTTTTTTTCTTAATTTTTTTTTTTTTTTTTAGAATTTATTCACCTTTGAGAGACATAGAGAAACAGAGCGCGAGAAGGGGAGGGGCAGAGAGAGAGGGAGACACAGAATTCGAAGCAGGCTCCAGGCTCTGAGCTGTCAGCACAGAGCCCAATGCAGGGGCTTGAATCCACGAACCTTGAGATCATGACCTGAGCCTAAGTCAGATGCCCAGGTGCCCTGAGATCTTTTTTTTTTTTTTTTTTAATGTTTATTTATTTAGAGAGAGCGCCACCGGGAGATCTTGTTAAAATGCAGATTCTGCTGGGGCACCTGGGTGGCTCAGTCGGTTGAACATCTGACTTTGGCTCAGGTCATGATCTCGCAGTTCATGGGTCTGAGCCCCACGTCGGGCTCTGTGCTGACACCTTGAAGCCTGGAGCCTACTTCAGATTCTGTGTCTCCCCCTCTCTGCCCCTCCCCTGCTTGAACCCTGTCTCTCTCTCCCAAACATAAATAAAACATTAAAAAGTAATAATAAAATAAAACAAAATGCAGATTCTGAGTTGTGCCAGAGGGAAATACGGAAATTTGTTTTAATAGGTATAGCGTTTTAGTTTTGAAAGAGGGAAAGAGTTCTGGAGACTGCTTGCATAACCATGTGAAGGCACTTTACAGAAAGGCACCCTTAAAAATAGTTAAGATGGTAAAAAAAAAAAAAAGTTAAGATGATAAATTTTGTGCTGTGTGTATTTTAGCACAGTTTTTTGTTTGTTTGTTTGTTTGTTTGTTTGTTTTTAAATGCAGACTCGTTAGGTCTGGGGCAAGGCCTGAAGTTCTGCTTTTCTTCTAAGCTCCTAGGTGATGCCGATAAGGCTCCCCAGGTTCCACACTTGAAGAAGCAAGTGTTCGGGGTGCATGGGGATTACGTGGAGGGCGTGATTTAACGTAGTTTCTCCATGCCCATCTCAGAGATCGTCACTCGACATGTGTGAGACGGGGCTCAGGGGTAGCTGCTCAGAATTAACCTACTTTGAGAGATAAATTGAGAGATAATCTTCCATGGGCTCCACTTCCAAAAGGGAGAAAGGTTATTTACAGATACAAAACTGATTCTGGTATTTTTTTAAAAATTTTTTTTTAATGTTTATTTATTTTTGAGACAGAGAGAGACAGAGCATGAACGGGGGAGGGGCAGAGAGAGAGGGAGACACAGAGTCGGAAGCAGGCTCCAGGCTCTGAGCCATCAGCCCAGAGCCCGACGCGGGGCTCGAACCCACGGACCGCGAGATCGTGACCTGAGCTGAAGTCGGACGTTTAACTGACTGAGCCACCCAGGCGCCCCTCTGGTATTTTATTTCATGTCGAAAAAAGAAGTTTCTGTGTGTTTTACAGCTCTAGAAAATGCAGTGGCCTTCCCTAGTTCAGAGAGCTAGAATTGGGAAAGATATCCGCTTTAACAGGAAAAGGGAGTAGACCCCCGAATCTAATCGGCCGGCACCCCCTCACGCAGGCTGTGGATTATGGTTGTCCCGGATCTTTGGGAATGCGGCAGCCCCAGCAGATGACACCTCAGGGTTCCACGTTGTGCCATACCTGAGTATCCCCCAGGCCTCCTGTCCCATGACCAAAACCACCCCCCCCCGGCCCTCACCATCCCCAATTCAGAGCAAGACTCAATAACCCACCGATCCACACCCACTCCTGGGAAGGCTAGGGAGCCCAGAGTCGTGCAGAAATACAGTAGTTACCACTTCTGTGCTATATGACAACCTTAGCCGCATCATTTCATTTAAGCTCTTAGCAATTTATGGGGCTTTTACTGTTGTTATCACCCTTTTACGGGCGAGAAAATAGAAGCTCTGCTAAGTTAGACAACTTACCCAAAGTCAGACAGCCAGCAAGTGACAGCCAGGATTTAAAACTAGCTTTATCTGGCAAGGATGCCCAGGCTCTCTACACTACAGAGACTGGCTTTGCACGGGCCAGGAATTTGGGCCAAGAGTGGTTTACAGCTCAGGAGCACTAATTAGCATTAGGGATGTGATTCAGATGCCAGGAAAGAGCCTTCCCCTTCAAAATGTGCTTCTCCGCCACTCACCATCCCCAGAACATAGCTCTCTGTAGGAGGAATTTTATTTAGAAAAATGTGCACAAAGGGGTAAACATGTCTCAGCCTTCCTAGCAGGTAACAAAGACTTTAAAAGAGTAACTTGTTAACCTAAATAGATTCATGGTTGATAGAAAGTACAAAAGAAATTCATGGGGTGGGGTGTGGCGGGCGGGGAGTTGAGGGAATTTCCTCTTAGAGAAGATCTTTGAAACTGAAAGGGATTCTAGGTCATCTGGTCCCATTTTACAAACATGCTCTAGTTATTTTTAAAGTTTATTTATTTATATTTATATAAATAAGTTTATATAAATAAGTTTTTATTTATTATTTTTTATTTATTTATATATTTATATTAAAAAAGTTTATATAAAAAAGTTTATTTATAAATATTTATTTATTTATTTATTTTTATTTATTTATTTTTGAGACAGGGAGAGACAGAGCATGAACAGGGGAGGGTCAGAGAGAGGGAGACACAGAATCCCAAGCAGGCTCCAGGCTCTGAGCTGTCAGCACAGAGCCCGACATGGGCTCGAACCCACGGACCACGAGATCATGACCTGAGCTGAAGTCAGCCGCTTAACCGACTGAGCCACCCAGGCGCCCCATAGTTATTTTTAAAGTTTATTTATTTTGTGTGTGAGAGAGAGTGAGCCCAAGTTGGGGAGGGGCAGAGAGAGAGAGGGAGAGAGAATTCCAAGCAGGCTCCACACTGTCAGCGCAGAGCCCCAACCTGGGGCTCAAACTCACAAACCGTGAGATCATGACCTGAGCCAAAATCAAGAGTCAGACGCTTAACCCACTGCGCCACCCAGGCACCCCTGCAAACATGGTTTAATATAAATCCCCCCATGTCAGTTTACAAACCTGTTTTTTTATTCAAAAAACATTTGTGTCATTTAAACCCCTCCCCCCACCTTGTTCTAAACAGGAATCGGAGCTGAGATTATTGAAACGCAGGTCTCAATACGTATTCAGCATTTCCTGAGCACCCATTTGCCTGGTATTATGTTCAAAATATAAAAATCAAAATAATAATAATGACCCCAAGAAACTCCCTGCGTCCTGTGTGTATAGTATTTTCTTGGGTGTGAGGTGACTCAAAGGAGGAAACAATACAGTACCTAGAAGAGACATTCTAGCTGAGTCTCGAAGGGTGGCAGGTGGACGTGTTTACTAGGCCAGCGAGCAGGGCAAGAACCTTCTGGACAGAGAGCCGGGGAGGGGCAACTGGAAGGGGGCAAGCGGTCCTTGCGGGCACGAAGGGCCGTGGGGAGAAGCAGAGGGCCGCACACCTAGACCAGCAGGCAGGGGCAGAGAGGTTTCAGGGATGGATGAGAGCGTGGCTGTGAGCGGATTGTGCAGAGGCACACAGAGCAGGCCGGCCAAGCTGCTCGGACGGCTGGACGCCACTGGGGCCTGGGACGCGGGGCAGGAAGGGCAGGCAGACCCGGCCGCCCTGGCACCTGCTTTCCCTCCACGTTCACGACCGTACCTTGTTCATCCACCAGCGTGCCTGGGATTCAACAGCAATGCCCGAGAAACAGAGGGAACACCTAAATAAACAACTGCCGGAATCTGAATCTGCAAGGGACGTTAATGCCTTATTAGCAACAAGGAGAAGTATTACAATTTTTTTTTTAAGTATTAATGAACCGGAAGTGAAGTTAGTTAAAGGGCTTTCTTCCCTCCCTAGATAATTCCACTGGCGAATGGAGGGATTTCTGAGAGTGCTATGATGACAACAAAGCTGATGTTAATTCAGCGCTTAGTACATGCCGCACCCTCGCCCCTTTCTGTCGTTACCTCTCTGCCCTGTTCCTTCTAGCTTCCTCTCCGCTATGCCAAACGTGCTGTCTCAGCAGCACTGGATGGACTTTGCAGGCTTCCTGGCAGTCTCTGTGGGACCACAAGGTCAAGGTGGCCTGATTCCTGTTTGCCCAAACACAGCAGAGCACAGTGGGTTTTGTTTTTTTTTTCAACCTGTTGTTCAGCCCCTGGTATGTAGAGACATGGAGATCTCTCTTCTCACCCACCCCTCCACAGACCCCGACACCCACACAAATGCAATGCAACAGCAATGATACATTTGGAAGACTTTTCTTAGTTATTTGGCCCCCAGAAGATTCAGAAGATTACTACGTCCGGAGCGGGGCTGGGGAGAAAGGCCTGGGCTCCATACAGCATCACAGAATGTTTGTTCGATTCAACCTTGTAGTCAAAGAAATTAAAGCTCAAGTAGGTGAAGTAACTTAGATCTGGTTAGATAGCTAGTTAGTGGCAAAGCTGACATGATAAATCAAATCTACCTCTTAGCCAGTAGTTTTCTATCATACCTCTTCTCAACTCCCTCTCAAGGCATTTTTCAAAAGTATCTGGAGAAACAAAATGATTGTAGAGCTAATCATTTAATGATCAGTCACATTGGTCCCTTGATTAATGATGTAAGTATTCCCCTGAAACATAGGGAAAGTTTTTGCTGAACCGTATGAGTTTGGTCAGATATTTCTCTTTGATTCTAGCAGGCGTCCCTAAAGAAATGGCCCAGAGGAAAGCAACATTTCAATTCCAAAAAGAATCTTTTAGGCAGAGAGAACACTTGCCAGTCTGAGCGTTTAAGCCTCCACAAATGGTAGCAGATAATAGATGGTAAGAGCATTTATAGTTCAGGAGTCTAGGAATCTGCATATACTTTATAAATATTAAGATAATACTTCCAGAAAATTGGAACAGATCATGAAGAATATATTTTCATATTTTATATACATGCAACACAGAATTCATCTCCCCGACTGTAACCTAGAATCTGTGTACTAAATCACTCTTTACCAGAATTACTTTGCTCTGTATCTAAATCAACTGAACAAAAAGGTGCCTGAAGCCCTGGATGGGAAGAAATTTATCCTTCAAAAACTGGGTCTCTTGTAAACAGAGGTTGCTAAAACTGGAAAAGAATGTTACCAGGTCACGGTCCTTGAATTTCATACGCTATCCTGCCACATTCCAAAAAGAGGATTTTTTAGCCTTTGGAAGACATCTTCCAGGATTGGAGAAAATTGATTTGAAAATTATGATGAGATGGTTTTATATGCGCTGAGTTGTTATCACCACCAGGATTAAATTTAGTTTTTAATTCATCTGAACTGTGGTGCATCATAATTAACTCATTTTTTGGTTTTGAAGTGGTTTTTTGTTTTTTGGTTTGCGGGTTTTTTTGGACTAGGAAGATGTATATCATCTAAAGAAGAATGTTCCAACTATTTGGACCCAGTTATTCCACTTCCAGGAATTCATCCTAAGGAAATACTTCAGAAGGGAAAAAATGCTAATCATGCAGAGATGTTTATAATCAACTTTATTTATGATGGCCAAGAAGCAGTTAGAATCATATGTGACCATTAGAACTGATATAGAAAAAAGCGTGTAAGAAGCAATCACGTGTGAGTATTATGCCTCATAATTTTACACATTGTGGAGTTTACAAATTGGCTTTATGTTACACTGCCTCATTTATTCTTTACAATAGCCCTGTGCAATAGAAGCAATTCTCCCCATCTGCTGGTAAAAACCAGACGAGAGGAACTGAAATGGTCTGTCTGAGGTCACTCATGAAATATTCAACATGTTGACCACAACAGTTTAAAAACCATATGTATATAGATCAAGATTGGAAAGACCATGGCAAGTTGCGCATAGTTGCTCTGTTCAAAGTGTTTTTCTCCACGGGTGTGTGTATATATATTATATGTGTGTGTGTTGGTAAAACTCCTTAAACACTGAATACTTCTAGGATTATTTATCCCAATCATTGAAGCTATGTTCATCGGCGTCCTTATCAAACAGCAAAACCTTGAGACTACCTATGACATAGGGTCTCTGCTCTTTGCACATATATGCCAATCATATTGATGCCCTGTGTTCCCATACAGACAGGAAGATTGTCTGGGGTGGCCAAACCAGTGGCATTCACATCTGCCTGCCTGCTACACCCCCAATTCCAACACAAAGATTAAACCTCGGTTGTCCGGGAGAGTGACTGGCTTGATAATACGCTCTGTTGTTTGTTTTCTTCTCTTCCATGTTTCTCCCTCTCACTTCTATGCCCCTGTTTCTTGGGATCACCTCCCAAATAAACTACTTGCATTCAAGTCCTTGTTTGAAGATCTGCTTTTGAAAGAACCCCAAATAAGACACTGTATTTCCGCAGGGAAGTAATTAACTTCTTTGGGACACTGGACATGCGGGGTTGGCCAGTCCTTCCATTGGCCGTACACGCCCAGAAGGCAGGAAATCTGGGTGACACAGTACAAGAGTGGCCCCTAGGAGAATAAAGCAGCCCAGAGAAGGCTGGGGGGTGCACCTGTAAGGACATGGGGTGCAGCAAAGGGAACAGAATCAGGACAGCACAGTCAGAGGTGACATGCCAGTCTGCCAGGCTTCTTTGATAGAATTCCATGCGACCTTTACACCCTACGGGCCCCTAGTATTTATTAGGCCTACATGTATTTCCTGATTTTCTGTAACAGATGCACTTCATTACTGATACACCAATACGTATACTGATGTATAACAAAAAATAAAAATAATGCTTTAAAAAAATTTTTTAAGTTTATTTATTTTTGACAGAGACAGAGTGTGAGCATGAACTGGGGAGGGGCAGAGAGAGAGAGGGAGACACAGGATCCAAAGAAGGCTCCAGGCTCTGAGCTGCCAGCACAGACCCTGACGCGGGGCTTGAGCTCACGAACTGCGAGATCATGACCTGGGCCGAAGCCGGACGCTTAACCAACTGAGCCACCCAGGCACCCCTAAAAATCATGCTTTTAAATGAAATTAGCCTTGTTTATTAAAAATACACATTGTAAGTTTGTGATTCGGAAGAGCCTAAAAGTCTAATTTGGTCTTGGGGACACCTGGGTGGCTCAGTCGTTTGGGCGTCTGACTTGACTCAGGTCTTGATCTCACGGTCTGTGAGTTCGAGCCCCGCGTCGGGCTCTGTGTTGACAGCTCGGAGCCTGGAGCCTGCTGCGGATTCTGTGTCTCCCTCTCTCTCTCTGCCCTTCCCCACTTGCGTTCTGTTTGTCTCTCTCTGTCTCAAAAATAAATAAACATTAAAAAAAATTTTTTTTTAAAGTCTAATTTGGTCTTCACTTGCAGTCAATCATGATTAACCCATGACGCTATAATTAAAATAGCAATGTCTCTGTGTAACAGTTACCGCCAGTCTCAGTTTAGGGCACAGATGAGAAAACAAGCAAAATCCAATATTGTGCCCACACTTCTGAACAGGTTCAGTTGTAAAAGCCACGTACGGTTTATGAAAGTTCTGCTTAGGGGAAGCAATAACAAAATATATTTCAAGTCTTGCTCACTTTTGAATGTATTTTATTTAATTCTTCAGGATACACACATTTAAGAAATGTCTGGCCATAGAAGGAAAAAGGCCAGCAAGAAACAACACAATGGATATTTGTTAGAACACACATTGCCAGCCCCTTCTTCCTTCAAAACAATCATTCTTTCACTTAAAAAAAAAAAAAAAAAAGATCTGGTTCAACCGATGTTAGAATTTGTAGCAAGAATCAAGGCAGGATTTTGCTCTTTTGATAAGATGGTTCATTATTCTGTACACGGATGCACATTATACGATACCCAGAGCCGATTTTTCTCCCCCTATAATTATGTCCCATTAGGACACTGGAACACAAGGAAACATCCGAGCATTGTTCATATTTGGCCTGAATGCATTTGATTTTTTTTTTATTGTGGTAAAATATACATAACTGAAATTTACTATTTAACCCTTTTTAGCTTTACAGTTGATCAGCACTAACTACATTTACAGTGTTGTGCAACCATCACCACCATCCATTTCTAGAACTTTCTCATCTTCTAAAACTGAAACTCTGTGCCCATTAAACAATAACTCCTCATTCCCCATTCCCCTAACCCCTGGGAACCTCCATTCCACTTTCTGTTTCTACAGATTTGACTACTCCAGGTATTTTATATAAAGTGAAGTCAACAATATATGTCCTTTTGTATTTGGCTTGTTTCAATCACTATAATGTCTTCAAGGTTCGTCCATGTTGGAGCACACATCAGAATTTCATTCCTTTTTAGGGCTGAATATTATTCTATTTTTTTCAAGTTTATTTATTTTGAGAGAGAGAGTGCGAGCGGGAGAGGGACAGAGAGAGAAGGAGAGAGAGACTCCCAAGCAGGCTCTGTGCTGTCAGCACAGAGCCAGATGTGGGGTTCGATCCCACAAACTGTAAGATCATGATTTGAGCCAAAACCAAGAAGTGGACACCTAACCGACTGGGCCACCTAGGCAGCCCTATTTTATATATGTCTGTGACGTTTTGTTTATCCATTCATCTGTTCACGGACACGTGGGTCTTTCCACCTTTTGGTTATTGGGAATAATGCTGTTATAAACCTTGGTATACAAATATCTAAGTCCTTGTGAATTTTATTTTTAATAGACATTTCATTTCTAACCCATATAGCATGTGTGATGTTTGTTTATTTATTTATTTATTTTAAATGTTTATCTA
Organism: Panthera uncia; assembly: GCF_023721935.1. Taxonomy (NCBI): domain Eukaryota; kingdom Metazoa; phylum Chordata; class Mammalia; order Carnivora; family Felidae; genus Panthera; species Panthera uncia. The sequence continues at coordinate 174,893,668 of NC_064811.1, forward strand.
TTTACTTTGAGGTGGGGGAAGGGGCAGAGAGAGGGAGAGCACGAATCCCAAGCAGGGTCTGCCCCGATGCAGGGCTTGAAGCCATGAATCGTGAGATCATGACCTGAGCCAAAGTCGACTGAGCCACCTAAGCGTCCTTCTGATGTATATTTAAACTCTATTGAGGGGCTTTGCTTTTGCGAGATTAGAGCTCCAAAGACTTTACAAAGTAATCATACGGATGAAATATTTTCACAATTTTGAAATATAGACAGAAAATATGTATAAACAAGGAGAGGGGCTTGGCTTAACACAAAGGAAATAAAGGTGAAACTTAATGATAGAATATAGATATCAAATACCATAAGCCCTATAATACATCCTGCATATCTCTTTTTATAGGTATTTGTCTTAGTTTCCTAGAACTGGTCATAAACAGATGACAACTTGAGAGGCTGGGTTAGAGTGTTCTTAGAATGATACTTAAGCAAAAATAATTTTTTTAAATGTTTATGTATTTTGAGAGAGAGAGAGCAGGGCAGAGACAGAGGGAGAAGGGGAGAATCCCAAGCAGGTTCCACACTGTCAGCACTGAGCTCAACGTGGGGCTTGATCCCAGGAACCATGAGATCGTGACCTGAGCTGAAATCAAGAGTCAGAGGCTTAACCAACTGAGCCACTCAGGCACCCCAAATTTTTGAATTTAGTATTGATTTAAACTCTTAAAACTTATCCTGTGGGTTTAAGGAAACTTAATTTTCTTACTTAAAAGTGGACTTTTTTTCCCCCTTTAATCTTTGTGTTCACAGAGCTGCTCTCCCTGGCATCTAAGAACTTTGAAAGAGATTTTGGTTTTGGCTTCAAATACTGTCTGATGTTTTTCACACCATGAGTGGTTTTCTATGAACAAAGTGAGCACGTCCACCGTGCCGGAAGGTGAGATAAGACCACTACCACAGATGGTCAGTTATGCATCAGCCCATGTAACCCAAAAGCGGATTCTTATTTTGAAAACCATGCAGACAAGATGTTCAGTGGAGCAAATATGTGGCCCAAGTAAGCTTTTCCACTCTAAGCCACTGGCATGACTCCTTGTAGCGACTGGCTCCAACTGTTGCTAGGTAACCATCTTGAATAGGACACCTAGCAACTATTAACCGCCATCTTCCTTTTCGTTCTAGCATTCTTTCTTTTTTTAAGATTCTGTTTTTTTATTGTTTCTATTTTTTATTTTGGGGCGCGCCTGGGTGGCTAAGTCGGTCAAGTGACGGGCTCTCGACTTAGGCTCAGGTCACAACCTCACGGTTCGTGGATTGGAGCCCCACGTGGGGTTCTGTGCTGAGCATGAAGGCTGCTTGGCATTCTTTCTCTCTCTCCCTCTCTGCCCCTTCCCCTCTCGTGTGCTCTCTCTCTCTCTCTCAAAATAAATAGATTTTAAGAACTTAAAAAATAAATAAAAAATAATTTTTTTTTTAATTTTAGACAGAGAGCAAGAGAAAGAGAGAGAGAGAGAGAGAGAGCGAGCATGCGCATGTGGGGAGCAGGGCAGAGGGAGAGAGAGAGACTCTCAAGCAGCTTCATGCTTCAGCACAGAGCCCGAGGTGGCCCTCGATCCCAAGACCCTGAGATCATGACCTGAGCAGAAAACAAGAGTCAGTCCCTCAACTGACTGAGCCAGCCAGGCACTCCTATTTTTTTTTTTTTTTTAATAATCTCTACACCCAACGTGGGGCTTGAACTCACAACCCCAAGATCAAGAGTTGCAACTTTACTGAATGAGCCAGTCAGGCATCCCCTGCTCTGTTATTCTTTGGACAGACTTACAATTCCCAGATCCAGTGGAATATCAAAAGTCCAGCAGGGAGGGGACAGAGAGAGATCTGAGACTGTCAGTACCTAACCTTTCCATTTTTAAAAGCTATACTTCCTTGTGTCTCTCCCCAAATTCAGTAAGTATAAACTTTCGATGTAAACAAAACTAAAGCTCAGTGTATAATATTTGGCCATTTAAATAACTCCTTTGTGAGGATGATGAGTTAATACAAATAACGCTCCTGATCAATTAGTATTCCATGCAAGGGCATAATCTTTTTGTGGACAAGAGTCCACTCTATGCAACCCTTTCATTGACTGGAATTACATGCTAAAGACCTCAGAAAGTTCTTGCAAGGGAGTTATATCATGAAAAGTCATGCGCTCTCTCTTTTTCTTTCTTTTTTTTTTTTTTTTAAGCTATCCAAGAATTGGTGGGGGGATAAAAAGCAGTGAGAAAAAGGTACAAGTAAAACCTGTATTAGTTGGGATTAGATTTACCTGTGACAGGAAATTCAAATTAAGAGTGAGTTAACCAAGGGGGAAGTTTCTCTTTCATTCTACGGAAACTCAGCTGGTGTGGCGTCTCCACAATTGTGAGAAAAAGATAGGCTTCTTCTATTTTCTTGTCCCTGTCTTCTGCCTCATGTCCAAGATGACTCTCCACCCCGGCATCGAGTCCTATCTTTCCCAGGAGGAAAGACAAAAAGTGAGGAGAAAGGCACCCCCACCCCCGCCATTTTTAGGAAGCTAACAAGAAGTTTCACATTCCACTCCCAGCTTGAGCAGCGCGAACGAACATTCTCTTTTGCCTGTAGTTTGCCACACTCCACACATTTCCAAAGTCACTTAGGTTAACACTGTTTCCCCTGACCTCACCCGCGTCACCGCCGTGGGCTTGTTTCAACAATTGTGATATAGATAGTTTTGGTACACTTTGCATTCCATCCTGGGATCCCTTGGCTACCTAAAGGATCTGTGGATTTGCACACATTAACGTGTTCTCTTTGTGCTGGAAAATTCTACTGGTTTTGTTGCATATCATTTTAAATATTAATAAAATGCATCGTTTCGATATTGTTTTAACGAATTATCTTTAATGGTTTAGTATTTTAATATCAATTTAATATAAAGGACAGCAAATGATTTACTCAGGGTTGCATAGCTGTTGAGCGACAGGGCTAGGATTCAAACCCAAGAGTGACTTTCCAAGACCCCCTTTGCAACTTGTGTCATTTTCTTTTTTTCAAGAATCTTAATCTCTGCGTGTTCTCATATGATGGGGAAGACGTGAGATTTCCCCTGCATAGAGTTGCTTGCTCTTTCCCACGCATTGGCATAACACGCCCTACGATTATCAGATCAGGTTTGGAGAGTGGGTATGGAAGGTTTGATTTTAGAATTGCCAACTGCCACTGAGTGAAAAGGGCACATTGACAACCGATTTGATAGTATATCGCTGAAGAGGCACCAACCAAAGTTGTGGATGGGGCCTCACTAATGGTCATTCGGCAAAGCCCATCCCATCATCCATGTTTCTTTCTCCGTGTTGTACTTAGATCAGTCTTAGATCTAAGACTTAGATCTAAGTACTTAGATATCTTAGATCAGTCAGCGCCCATTTGCAATCTCTGCTCACTTCAGCTCCCCAACAGCTGGCC
>NC_064811.1:174897129-174915405 GCF_023721935.1 Panthera uncia
GGTCCTTATAGTTCTATATATTACGGATATAGAAGATATACACACAGATGTGTGTATATACACACCTACACACGTACATACATGGCTGCGTGAGTGAAGGATTGAACGTCAGTGACCTCTTAACTCTGTCGCCACAGCACTACTATCCTTTACTGTGTACCTTTACCCTTGATATGTGGGGGGAAATGGTGAGTGTACTCAGTCAGCAACTTAGAGGGAAGTAAGTTTAATGGATGTTTGGAATCGTGGGTAAATCGCCTTCCCACTTGCAGGAGAAAAAAAAAAAGTTGTTGTATTTAACCACTCTTTTCCAAGCCACTTTTGTGTGTGGAAGCCGACATCACCCTGTGTTGGACAAAAGTAGTTCTGTGGACATTTAATTCTTTGTGGTAAGTGGCCTGTGGGCTGGTGGCTTGCTATAGTGCTCTCTGTTTTTCTATTGTTTAGTGTTTTTCTTTTTTTTTTTTTTATTGAAAGTACTCCTAACGTAAGGACAAAAGGCTTTTTCAGTTTTGTCTGGGATGTTTTACTTACTGTTTTAAAAATGACTATCCAGCTCTGTTACTGGTCAGAGGGCTCGCCTTGATCTCCTCCAGTATTTTAATATTTCAGTTCCGAGTTTAATGATGAGGGGGTTTCGAGTTCCCCGTGGGTTCTGTTTGCCGATATACTCGTGTCTCTTTGTGTTAACAGCTTTCCCTTTTATCCTTTGCTTGAGCTAGAGAAGGAAATGAAACTGGATGACTTACTTTTAAGCCTGACTGGCTCTTGAGAAAATGGAGAGGAGAGTCACTCCCTCAAAACGGCTAACAGGTTGAGCTGCGTGTAAATTGGCGTCATCATCCTCTCTTTGAAGAACAGGAAGGATGCTGTTATGATAAATGTGCTGGAAATCATTAAGGATGAGAGGACGGTGGGACACAAGTGGCCACTCCAAGCCGTTTGCTGTCAGGTGGGACACCGGGTGGGCCCAGGTGAAAGACAGACAAGTGAAGGGATTAGCCATGGCCACCTGGGCCTCCCTTCTGCGAAACAGCAGACCCAGGGGGTGTTTCCGAGCGGTCCAGGTATACAGGCGTCTTCTCTCCCCTTTTATAAGCGGGACGGAGGAAAACACGCCAACATAGGGGTGGGTATTTGTGTATCTGTTTGTGCCTGCTTACGTCATACTAAACATGCTCCCCTCTCGGTGTCTTGGAGATTCTTTTCTTAAGCATGAATGTGGCAGGAAATCAAGGCCATTCAGCTCTATGGGTGACACCATGTATTGACTAGTATAGTCATAATTTGACTTTAGATGACTGCTATTTGAAGTGGTTGAGAATGAAAATATCCCATTCGCCATTTACGATAAGGCAGAATTTTAGTCGATCCATGTACTCTGAAGGTCTAGAATGTGCAGGGAATTTGCCGTAAAATTGTTTCATACGCATGCAGTGGGGCGTCTTCAGGGAGTTAGTACACGACAATTGCAAATATGGATTGTTTTCATTTCTTAGTATATAACCATTAGCTTTCTTACCAACAATGAATTTATATTCTATTTCCTATTTCTACCTTTTAAGAAAATCCTTTCTACTTCTGAGAATCTTTATCTCTCAACACATTGCTAACCAGTTTATTGGAAACAGAAACCCCCAACCCTGTGTCTGTCCCTTCCAGGGACAATAAAATACGTTTATTGTCAATGCATGAAAGTAAAACAAGATAACAATCGCTTGTAATCTCACCAACTCCGTGAGAGTTGAAAGGCCAGTGGTAGGTTTTGAGCAAAGGAAATTTTAAATGAAATATTTTTAAAAGACCCCGGACGGTGTATGGGGATAGGTTAGGGTGGATGCAGGGAGATGACTTAGGACCCTTGCAGGAGTCCAGGCAAGAAACGATGGTACCTTAGACTGTGTACTGGCAGAGGCACTGGAGAGATACGGTCACATTCTGGCTCTGTTTGGAACACAGAGCAAAAGGGTTTGCTGATGGGTTAGCTTTGGGTTATGAGAGAAAGAAGTGTAGAGAGACCAAGGTTTCGGGCCTGAACAACCAGGATGATGGAGTTGCCATTCATCAAGGTGGGAAAGACGGGGAGAAGGGGAAATCCTGAGGGGAAAAAATAGAAAGTTAAGTATTGAACCTATTTTTTACTATGATCGTTATGAAAAGCTGTTATTGTCTCATTGAATCTTCCCAAAGCCTTTCCGTAGCCATAACTGTGCTTTTATTAATAAGTCTTGGGGCAACACTAAGCTTAAGCTATGGAAACATTAAATCAAGGAATATGGCACCTGGGTGGCTCAGTTGTTAAGTGTCTGACTTTGGCTCAGGTCATGGTCTCACGGTTTATGGGTTCGGGCCCCGCATCAGGCTCTGTGCTGATGGTTCAGCACCTGGAGCCTGCTTTTCAGATTCTGTATCTCCCTCTCTCTCCGCTCCTCCCCTGCTTGTGCGCGCTCTCTCTCTCTCTCTCTCAAAAATAAATAAACCCTAAAAAAAAATTTTTAATGAAAAAAAAAAGGAAAGAAAAATTGGGGGTAAAGATCAGAAAAGGCCAGTTAGGAGAAAGCATCCCCAGGAGCATGACATGAACCCCAGCAAGAGGGTCTTATAAAAGGCAATTTAATGAAACTATAGGCTTCTAATTGAGAACCTTTTCCCAGACAGCCTCACAGATGATATTTATGATCTTTGGTTCCTGCATCTGGCTCTAACTGCATGTGCACCAGGTTTAGACTTTGCCACCTGATGTGCTGTGTGATGGAGCTGATATTCCTAAGAGGAATATGGATTTTCTGATACGTCATAGATAGGTCAATTGCAGTCTTGTCAGTGTTGATTGATATTGATTTTCACTGTGAAAGTGGCTCTGCTCTTTCCTTCCATCCCTCTGTCCTTCTCCTTCCTTCCTTCTCATTCCTTCCTTCCTTCCTTCCCTCCTTCTTTCCTTCCTTCCTTCCTTCTTTCCTTCCTTCCTTCCTCCTTCCTTCCTCCTTCCTTCCTCCTTCCTTCCTTCCTCCTTCCTTCCTTCCTTCCTTCTTTCCTTCCTTCCTTCCTTCCTCCTTCCTTCCTCCTTCCTTCCTCCTTCCTTCCTTCCTTCCTTCCTTCCTTCCTTCCTTCCCTCCTTCCTTCCTTCCTTCCTTCCTTCTTTCCTTCCTTCCTTCCTCCTTCCTTCCTCCTTCCTTCCTTCCTCCCTCCTTCCTTCCTTCCTTCCTCCTTCCTTCCTTCCCCTTCCTTCCTTCCCCTTCCTTCCTTCCTCTTCCTTTCTTTCCCTCCCTTCCTTCCTCCTTTCCTTCCTTCCTTCCGGAACTGTTTCCAACTTTTATGCAGACTAGTGTAGAAACTTCCATTATTTGTTCAGCTGATTGCATCTGCACAGTTTTGAAGCAGAGTGTAAAAAAAAAATCCAGGAACACCAGGGAGGCTCAGTTGGTTAAGCGTCCAACTCTTGATTTCAGCATAGGTCATGATCTCCCAGGCCTGGGAATCTAGTCTTGTGTGGGGCTTTGTGCTGGGAATGGAACCTGCTTGGGACTCTCTCTCCTTCTCCCCCTTTCCTTCCCCTGTGCTCACTCTCTCTTGCTGTCTCTCAAAAAATAAATGAATAAAAAATAAGAAATAAAGAAAAAAGAAAACATCCATTTTATTGTCTTTGCATGGAGATAAAAGCAGGCCAGTTTAAATCTCTATCCGTAGCTTTAAGGGAAAAAGAACATATCCACATCCAACACACAGAAGGAGGTTAGACCTTAGTCCATTTTTAATGTCCTCTTATTCCTCCTCTTTTAACTGAAATGGGTTCTCATTTCCTTCCTTTTTCATCTTTTGTTCATAACTTCATCCAAGAGTTGCTTTGTTCTACTGATAATATTTGGGCCTTCTTTTAAAAATAAAGCAACGACGTAAGTGGCCAGTATTAGAACTTAAATTTGCTAATTTCACAACGTTTATGGAGCACTCCTATGTGCCAGGCACTGTTTGAAGGGCTGGGGACGCAGCAGTGACCGTCAATATCCCTGCAGCCTGGGAGTTGAAAATCTAGTTGGGAGTGTGTATGTAGGGGGCAGTAGTCCAGGATGCAAATATATGACTTTGTTTTGACTACATAGACAGCCAGGGCATAGAGAGTGATGGCAGTGCATGGGATTATCCAAGAAGGGGCCTCTGCAACCAAGACCTGACCTCGCGTAGCCCCTGGCTTATGGCCAGATGGTGGACAGAAACCAGCCCTGCCTCTGCAAAATGCAAGCATCTTAATTGTATAGTTTTAGATCTTTTGAGATGAGAAACTGGTGTAAGAGTCATGCTAATTTTAAACAATGACAGGAGTGATGTATATGCCCATGCATATTTTATTTGTATTTTTGTAAAGAAACCTGGTTAAGCGTGAATAGAGTCACATTTTGAAGAAGGCTTAACTGTTTCCCAAAGTGAACAAATAACACATTTGAAGTCTGCATCTGGTAAGCACATCTGTGGGTTATTGTTTCCATTTTTACAAAAAGTAGGAACGTTGGGACTGTGATTAGATGACTTAGAATCTTATCAGTTTTAGGGCTGAAATGGAGGCACTTTCGGGGCCTGTCTAGTTTGATTTCTCTCATTTCCCTGAATGACTACCCTGATGGCAGACCGACGCTCTGCCCGACTCTCTCCTCTTCGATCGTGGAAGGGCCGACACTGTAATCAGGATCCTCCTCCTCCCATCTCTCACGCTCTTCTTTTAAAAAAAAAAAATTTTTTTTTTTAATGTTTATTTTAGAGAGAGAGAGAGAGAGAGAGAGAGAGCATAAGCAGGGGAGGGGTAGAGAGAGAGCAAGGGAGACACAGAGCCTGAAACAGGCTCCAGGCTCTGAGATGTCAGCATAGAGCCCAATGCGGGGCTCGAACTCGGGAATGGCGAGATCATGACCTGAGCCGAAGTCCGATGCTCAACCGACTGAGCCACCCAGGCGCCCCTCTCTCACGCTCTTCTAAATGATGAGCATCTGTGACTCCATGTCTTTCAACGTGACACCCATACGGTCAGAGTCTCAGAGAAGAGTCGACGTTTAATTCTATTAAATTGACCCCGCCGTCGTTTATAAAATATGTTTCTGCTATTTATATGTTGTCTTTTTAAGCAAATAACTCCGCCCCCAGAAAAATGATAAAAAAGATAATTCTCCAGTTTCCGTCTTTCCGTTTTTGGTTTGTTATCACTGACATTAGTGTAAAAGCTAAATTTAAGATTAGTGCCAGTCTTTTGTCTTCCAGCCTGTAGGATGTGGCTGAATTTCCTAGTGTTTGTGGGGACGGGGGCACAGGGTGAAGTGTGGGGGAGAAGTGACTGTGCTGTGCCCTCCCCTCCCCCTTCTTCCTGTTCCTGGCCTTGGGCATCCACCTCTCTATCTCTCTCTCTCTCTCTCTCTCTCTCTCTCTCACGGACCCCTCTCTTTCTCACTTTCTTGCATGCACACCAGATGCCTGCTTCCTTGTTTTCATATTGGTTAAAGCCATACCAGTCTGTGAGTGAAGGTTGCCAGAACACAAGAGAGAAAACTGAGAGACAATATGGAATGTCATGTGCATCCTTGTGTCTTGAAGTGCCAGTTGGGAAGAGATTCGAGGCAGCATCACGGGATTTCTCTGAGACAGTGCAGGTGGTGACCAGGAGTCAGGCGGTGCCCCTCCGCCTTGAACATGATACACGTCAGGTGGGCATCGCGTTCAAATGCATGATGCTGATCCAGGAGGTCTGGGGCGAGGCCCGAGGCCCCGCATTCGTCCCCAGCCCCTAGCTACTCCTGGTCCAGACCACACTTGTGGGCGTGCTGTATGGTAAGCGTTTGTCCGGTCTTCACAAGTCGTTTTAAAGGTGAATGACATACTGTGTCATGAGGTAGTGTAGCATCTAAATCAGTTCTCTGAAATTCCAGTCTCTCCCACACACAGTACGGAGGGCTGGTTCTTCCCGGGGCTTCCCTTTAAAACCTCCAGTGGATGGGGCGGGCGCCTGGGCGACTTCGGCTCAGGTCACCATCTCGTGGTTCCTGAGTTCGAGCCCCGCGTCGGGCTCTGTGCTGACGGCTCAGTGCCTGGAGCCTGCTTCCGATTCTGTGTCTCCCTCTCGCTCTGCCCCTCCTGCGCTCATGCTTTGTCTCTCAAAAATAAATAAATGTTAAAAAAAAATTAAAAAAAAGATAACCAACCTCCAGTCCATTACTTAGATCAGGTTATTAAAAAGGAAAAGCCTGTTTACACCCAACCTCTCACGTTGCTTTCTTTCACCGTAGAATCAGGCCCTGATTATTTTTAACTGCCTGCCTTGCTGAGACTGAGGAGGCATTTTTATTTCTAGTACCAAGACGGAACACGTACCCCCCTTTCTTTAAACTCAGGAAATCTTACATAAAGTTGCCAAAATGGGATGGCGTATTTCCCAAAATTATGCAGCAACATAAGGGGTGACATATTCTGGGATTCGAGTAGTAAGATCAGAGCCTTTTTTCTTTTTTTTTTGGTATGTTCAACACATAGCAAATACAGGGTGGTGTGGTATAATTGAGGTCAGGGAGACTTTGTGGCGCAGCGAAGAACAGGGAATAGGGGGCTTCGTATTCTTGTTCAGTCTCTGTAGCCTAGAGTGAGGTCCTCAAACCGTTTGGGCCTTAGTGTTGTCATTTCTAAAATCAGGGTCCTCTGGTTGACTGTTGACAAGGTCTCCTCCAGCTCACCGTGCTTCTGGCATTAAGTGTACTTGCCTGTGGGAAGGGAGTCGGGGATTTTTGTTTTATTTTTTAAGTTTACTTATTTTGAGAGAGTGTGCACAAGTGGGGAAGGGGCAGAGGGAGAGGGAGAGAGAATCCCAAGCAGGTTCCGCACTGTCAGTGCTGAGCCCAACGCAGGGCTTGGTTTCAGGAACGGTGAGATCATGACCTGAGCTGAAGTCAGATGCTTAACCAACTGAGCCACCCAGGCGCCCCAGGGGAGTTAGTGTTTTATATGTGCTGGTTTCATTCCCATAAAACAACAGAAAGAAATTTATTCATATGGTCTCCCATCAGTATTTTTAGCAAGTATCCTTAAGGAGATTGCATACAGGGGCGCCTGGGTGGCTCAGTCGGTTGAGTGGCCGACTTCGGCACAGGTCACGATCTCGCAGCTCACGAGTTCGAGCCCCGCGTCAGGCTCTGTGCTGACAGCTCGGAGCCTAGAGCCTGTTTCGGATTCTGTGTCTCCCTCTCTCTCTGCTCCTAACCCACTTGCATTCTGTCTCTGTCCCTCTCAAAAATAAATAAACATTAAAAAAAAAAATTAAAAAAAAAAAGATATTGCATATATAGTTCGATGTTTATTAGGGAGCTTTGCTTTGTAATTGTCCTTCATTTTATTATTATTTTTTTAGCTATTTAGGATTAAATGAAGATATTTAAAATATTACATATAATTAAGCTGTTAATGTCTAGGTTACACACAATGTAACCTTGACTAAAACCAACCCAATGGGAGAATATACTTTTGTGTAAGAAGCGGATTATTTTATACAAAGAAAAAACTGAGGGTTACTGGAGGGGGGGGGATGTGTTAAATGGGTGATGGGCTTTAAGGAGGGCACTTTTCAAGATGAGCACTGGGTGTCGTATGTAAGAGATGAATCACTGGGTTCTATTCCTGAAGCCAAAATTACACTGTATGATAACTAACTTGAATTAAAAAAAAAAAAAGGATTATTTCACAAAAGGATTTATAACAGGATATGTATAAACAATAAATTCCTTTAGGAATTTTTTAAGTGTTAACCTTTTATACCATCTTTTTAGGAACACACTTGTAACACAAAGGAAGGCATATCACTAAATTAGACTTCCGGGCAGATAGAATTACGGTAGAAAGGCAGCGATGTGGGATTTCGGAAGCAGGGGTTCTAAGTACCAGTAGCATCCAACTCATGGAATTGTCCCTCGAGGAGAAATGATCATCCACTCAAAAAGATTATGCCTTAAAGCAGCTGGAGGACACTTTGCTCTCGTGTGGAGTGTGATAGGTCCAGTGGTGGTGTTGTGATCGGTGATTTCGTGGCTGCCTAGTCCTTGAGATTTGGACAGGGTAGCGCAGATGGTAATAAGCCATCTTGTTACATCCCTGGAGTTTCCCTGATAACAGGGGCATTGGGACAGTTTTGACGGGTAACAATCTTTTGCAAACATTGAGTTACGGTGTCCAAATTTGTAAGTTCTCTTTTCCGTGTACTAGAAGGAATCGTATACTAGAATGCATCCAGACACTGATGGGGCTCTGCCAAACCTTTTTCCCCCTCCAATTATTAAATTGCTCATTTTGAGTTGATATCAAAACTCTGGAAATACTCATCTGGGACAGATCAGGTCAAGACATTGAAGATCCTGGATCTTCTGTCATTTATTTCTTAGAAACAGTTGGATTCAAGAGGTGATAGTTATTCTGTGGGCTCATGTTACAAATGTATTGAGACTATTCCATCGATATGTGTAATCAATAATGTCTGAACCAAACTGATGAGAAAAAATAATATTACCTCAGATTGAGAAAGTCTCGATGGTCTTAAGAGTTTGTTCATATGCAGTCATCAGATTTGCAGAGCAAGCTTGTCACATGAGGAGGGCATAGATTGGGTCAGCAGAAGGAAACTGAGGCTCAACGCAAGGGAATACTTGCCCAAGGTCCCTTAGCTCATAATCTGGAGAGGTGGGACCAGAACTAGGATATGTGATTTCTAGTTCGGTGTTCTCTCTGATACCATGTGTGACGGCTAATTTTATGCGTCTGCTCGACTAGGCCAAGGGATGTCCAGATATCAGATTAAACATAACCTCTGGGTGTGTTCTTGAGGGGGTTTCTAGAAGAGATTAGCATTTGACTCGGTGAACTGAGTAAAGCAGGTGGCCCTCCCTAATGTGGGTAGACATAACCCCTTCCATCCACATCCTGCATAGAACAAAAAGGTGGAGAAAGTGAGTATTTGCTCTCTGCCTGACTGTTGAGCTCTAGGACATCAGTCTTCTCCTGCCCTGGGTGATCCTCATCCTCAGACCTTCAGAGGTGGATTAGAACCCATACCATTGGCTCTCAGCTCTCAGGCTTTTGAGCTGCACCGCCAGCTTTCCTGGGGTCTCCATCTTGCAGATAGCAGATCATGAGAATTCTCAGCTTCCATAATTAAAATCTCATTTTTTATATATAACCTCTTCTTCCCTGTCCCCATTATTGGTCCTGTTTCTCTGGAGAACCCTGACTACCACACCATATTAAAAGGGACAGTCTGAGGGCACCTGGGTGGCTCAGTCAGTTAAATGTCCGACTCTTGGTTTCAGCTCAGGTCATGATCTCACGGTTTCGTGAGTTCGAGCCCCACGTTGGGCTCCACACTGGCAGTGTGGAGCCTGCTTGGGATTTTCTCTCTCTTCCTCTCTCTTTGCCCCTCCCCCACTCATGCTCCCTCTCTCTCTCAGAAGAAATAAATAGACTTTAAAAAATCAAAAACAAAGGGTCGGCTGGGTGGCTCAGTCTGTTAAACATCTGACTTTGGCTCAGGTCATGATCTCACAGTTCATGGGTTCAAGCCCCCCTTTCGGGCTCTGTGCTGACAGCTCAGAGCCCGGAGTCTGCTTTGGATTCTGTGTCTCCCTCTCTGTCTCTTCCTCCTCTGCTCATGCTCTGTCTCTGTCTGTCTCTCAAAAATAAATAAACGTTAAAAATTTTTTTGAATAAAATTTTTTTAAAAAGGGACAGTCTCGCTCTTTATGATAATAGCTTTTAAATGTACAGCACTTTACAGTTTGACAGGGCTTTTACATAGATACCACCTTTTCTTCACAAGCTGAACGATAATGTTATCTTTAAATTACTCATGTTGAATGAGGCATGAGAAGAAATAATTGTATTTACTTTTCTCTTTCTCGGTTAATTTTTGCATCAAATCTTCTAAACTTAAAATCCTTATTTCATTTTATTGTCTCTTTCTCCGGGCTTGATTTTCTTGAAAAGAAAAACTGGAACAGTAACTACTGTCCAGAACAAGTAGCTCCTGTAGGAAATGAGTTTATTGATCTCATAAAATTCCATGCTTTACTTTGTCAATATTATTCTCATTTCTTAGTAGCATTTATCTTTTAAAGTAGCAGCGTGTAACTGAGTTAACGTCTCTCTTTAACATGCATGCAGTTAAGCCTCAAACAAGTCCTGTGTGTATCATAATGTATTTCTTTGCTTAATTTTTGTTGTGTTAAACCACAGAAAGAGAAGATCCCTAAAATGATGAAATGATGGATACTCAGGAAGGGAAAAGAGAATGTTGAGGATATTATACGGAATTTTGTGTGTGAGGTTTGTCAGAAAGAGTAGGGTATGGAGGGAATAAAGACAGACTCTTTGCTTTGCTTTGCTTTGTTTTTTTTTTTTTTTTTGTTTTGTTTTTTGTTTTGCTTTGGTTTTTAAGTTTATTTTTATTTGAAAGCCCAATAAGATAACTAAACAATTTCTTTATGTGTAACTTACATAAAATAAAATGCATCATTTTAAATTTACTGTTCGCGGGGCACCTGGGTGGCTCTGTCAGTTAAGCGTCCTACTTTGGCTCAAGTCATGATCTCACGGCTCGTGAGGTTGAACCCTGGTGTCGGGCTCTGTGCTGACAGCTCAGAGCCTGGAGCCTGCTTCAGATTCTGTGTCTCCCTCTCTCTCTGGCCCTCCCCCGCTCACGCTCTCTCTCTCTCTCTCTCTCTCTCAAAAATAAGTAACCATTAAAATCTATTAATTAATTAACTTACTGTTCGATGAATTGTGGCAAATGCATACACATGTATCATCACTGCTACACGCAAAATTATACAGACTCCTAAACATTCCTTTCTGCCCCTTTCCAGTCAGTTCTTTCTTGTTAGTCTCACCTACCACCAGTGTGCTCTCTGTTACTTATACATTAGGTTTGCATTTTCTAAAATTTCATATAAATGGAATCACAAAGGATTGTCTTTTACCTGGGCTTTTTACTCAGTGTAATGTTTCTGAGCTTCATCCATGGTGTGACATATGTCAGCAGTTTGTCCTTTCAGTGCTGAGTGCATTCCATTTAGGACTCTACTACGGTGAGTTTATTCAGTCACCTGCTGATAGACATTGAGGTTGTTCTCACGTTTGGGTTATTATGAGTAAAGCTGTTGTGAGCATTCATATACAAGTCTGTGTGCTGCGGACGTGTTTTGTTTTTGTTTTTTTTTAACATTTATTTATTAGCAAGAGACAGAGACAGAGCATGAACATGGGAGGGGCAGAGAGAGGCAGAGACACAGAATCCGAGGCAGGCTCCAGGCTCTGAGTTGTCAGCACAGAGCCCGACGGGGGGCTCGAACTCACAGACCGCGAGATCATGACCTGAGCCAAAGCCAGAGGCTCAACCGACTGAGTCACCCAGGCACCCTGGACATAGGTTTTCATTTCTGTTGGGTAAGCACCTAGGAGTGGAATCGCTAGGCCGCATAGTATGTGTTTACCTTATTATAAGAAATTGTCAAACTTGTTTCCAAAGTGGTTGCACAATTTTATTTCCCTACAAGTAATATATGAGCATGCCAGCTACATTGGGGTATTATCTTTATTTTTAGCCATTCTAGTGGACATGTGATTTTAATTTGCATTTTCCTGATGACTAGTGTTGAGCATCTTTTTATGTTATTGACTATTCACATGTCTTCTCTTGTGAAGTATCCACTAAAACCTTTTGCATATTTTTGGGGGCGCCTGGGTAGCTCAGTTGGTTGAGCGTCCGACTTCAGCTCAGGTCATGATCTCACGGTCCGTGAGTTCGAGCCCCGTGTCAGGCTCTGTGCTGACAACTCAGAGCCTGGAGCCTGCTTCAGATTCTGTGTCTCCCTCTCTCTCTGCCCCTCCCCCCTCATGCTCTGTCTTTCTCTCTCTCTCTCTGTCAAAAATAAATAAACATTAAAAAAAAAAACCTTTGCGTATTTTCTATTGTTGTTTGTGTTCTTATTGAATTCTAAGTGTTCTTTATATATTATGGAGGCAAGTCCATTCCCGCATTAGTTTTTTCCCCATTTTTTGTTGTGGTAAAATACACATAACATAATATTTATAAACTTAGCCATTTTTAAGTGCACATTCATATTATGGTACAGCCATCACTACCATGCATCTGCGGAACTTCTTCATCTTGCAAAACTGTACCCGTTAAATAACAACTCCCTATTCTCCCTGCTCTCCAGCCCCCAGGCAACCACCATTCAACTCCCTGTCTGTATGAATTTGATTTCTCTAGGTACCTCATATAAAGGGAATCATACAATATTTACCCGGCAAATTTATTTCATTTCGTATAACGTCCTCGAGGTTCATGCCTGTTGCAGCATGTATCAGATTTTCCTTTCTCTGTAAGACTGCGTAGTATTCCAGTGTATGTGAACACCTCATTTGGCTTATCGTTACTCTCAGTGGACGCTTGAGTTGCTTCTCTGTTTTAGCTATTGTGAATAATGCTGCTATGACTGTGGGTATAGAAATACCACTTTGAGACCCTGCTTTCAATTCTTTTGGGTATTTGGGGTCTATTGCCAGACCATCTATTAATTCTGTGTTTAATTATTAAAGGAACCGCCGTACCATTTTCCATAGCAGCTATACTATACTTACATTCCCGTCAACAGTGTATATCCTCCTTAACACTTATTATTTTCTGGGGGGTTTTTTGATAGTAGCCATCACAATGGGTACGAGGTGGTATCTCAACGTGGTTTTTTGATTTGCGTTTCTCTAATGATTAGTGATGTTGAGCGTCTTTTCATGTGCTTATTGGCTATTTATATATCTTCTTTGGAGAAAATCAAGCATTGCCTCATTGCTTTTAAAAACCTTTTGTCCTAAAAGCCTAGTAGGATAATGTATTTGGCCGTCTGTTTGAAGAAGAGCTTGTCCACCTTGGCAGAACATTTATATCACCATTTAAAAACTACACTGACATGAACATCTAGTTGCTGATTACATATGACCATAGTTCATATTTCAAATGCTAAATGAGTATTTGTAGACATGGAACTTAGTTATGTTTTGTCACAGTCACAGGATCACTCTTTCCCCATTACTTTCCCTAACACAGTTAAACTTTTACAAAAATACCTGAAATGTTTTTCCATGGAACTATGTTTTGGTTTCTGTATTAAGAGGGAAAGTGAGGTTCACACACATGTAAAGAGCCAGTTTAAAATAAACAATGAGATGACTATTACTGTGGACAGAAAAGAGGAAAGAAGAAAGGTTGGTTCACTTACAGAAAAATGATGAAATTCAGAGAGGAAGAAGGAATCAGATTTTTCAGACCCATGTAAGGCAGAGGGGGGGCAAAAGAGAGCTATCTCCACTTCATTGCTGTCTCTCTCCTAAATTAATGGGGTTTTTTGTTTGTTTTTATGATACCTTGCCAGTGATTGGTAATGAATAATGTCCCCAGGACAGAGATGTTACCCAAAACAAAAATAAAGAGTATCTAAAGAATCAAAATGAAATATACTAAGTATTTCATCAGATCACACTAAATAATTCAGAATACAGTCATCAATATGCTTCAATATCCTGTTATTCGACTTGACATTTTCCAGGATTGTACTTAATGGAAATGCCAACCCACTAGACCTCTGTTTGAATTCAAGACACTGTGTGTGACTGAATTTTCTGGATTAACTAACTGTAAATGGCTATTTTTGTGTAATAAAATAAAAAACACTGAAAAATGTTAAATATTAAAAAAAAAAAAGGCCCTTAAGACCTCAAGTTCATGGATATATGGATCCATCACCCAGAAAGTGCTTAAAATGGAGAGCTAGGTACTTTTTCTAAAAAGTGTAGAGCCTGAAATTTGCATTTAAAATAGGAAACTTCTCTGGGGCGCCTGGGTGGCGCAGTCGGTTAAGCGTCCGGCTTCAGCCAGGTCACAATCTCGCGGTCCGTGAGTTCGAGCCCCGCGTCAGGCTCTGGGCTGATGGCTCGGAGCCTGGAGCCTGTTTCCGATTCTGTGTCTCCCTCTCTCTCTGCCCCTCCCCCGTTCATGCTCTGTCTCTCTCTGTCCCAAAAATAAATAAAAAACGTTGAAAAAAAAAATTTATAAAATAGGAAACTTCTCTCCTCGATCACAGCCTGCATGTCATTGCTCGGTTGTGTTTACAAAGAAATCTTTGCTTTCCGTGTTTGGTTTTCTCCTGTCTTGCCTAGTATGCGATGTTTTAGGTCAGATACAACCTAGATCAGGGTTCAGCAAACTTTTATGTAAAGGGTAAGTAGAATGTTTTTAGCTTTGTAAGCCATACAGTCTCTGGCAACTACCCAATTCTGCTCTTGTAGCGGCCGGAAAGCAGTTTACCATCTTGGAAAGAAGCCATGGGTAATATGTAAAGGACTGGTGATAAAACTTTATTTATAAGAGCAGGCAGCGGGCCCTCTTCTGCTGATACCTGTTCTCTCAGGGGGCCATGCAAAGTTTAATCTGAACACGTGGTTAATGAGAGCCGTCTCCACATGTTGACCCTCTATACGATATTACTGGGGCCCCAGGAATTCTTAGAGATTTTAATTTTTTTTTAACGTTTTATTTTATTTTTGAGACAGAGAGAGACAGAGCATGAACGGGGGAGGGGCAGATAGAGAGGGAGACACAGAATCGGAAGCAGGCTCCAGGCTCTGAGCCATCAGCCCAGAGCCCGACGCGGGGCTCGAACTCACGGACCGCGAGATCGTGACCTGAGCTGAAGTCGGACGCTTAACCGACTGAGCCACCCAGGCGCCCCGAGATTTTAATTTTAATTTGAAGCCTTACTCAGTGACTAGAATCCAGAGAGAGTAAGAGAGAAAAGCTTTATAAATATTTATAAATGCTAAAAATTAAATTGCTGAAATAAAAATTGATTCTCATAAAAAGATAATTGTATAGCAAGTTTCAGTTTCGGTTTGATTTCCTTGTGGAAACATCTTCATTGTGAGGAAAATCAGGAGATTAATGAACAAATGTTTCCCAAGCGTGAGGTGGTGCTTGGCCAGGTTCTGAGGGTGACTGGCTGCCAGGGTGACGTCACAGCCCCTGCGCTGAGCACTTACCATCCTGGGAAGGCAATCAAGGCCCCTGAGAGAGGTTATTTTTGTGAATGTGTGTTTTTAACTTTTTGAGGGCATTTTATTTTATTTTATTTTTTTTTAATTTTTTTTTCAATGTTTTTTATTTATTTTTGGGACAGAGAGAGACAGAGCATGAACGGGGGAGGGGCAGAGAGAGAGGGAGACACAGAATCGGAAACAGGCTCCAGGCTCCGAGCCATCAGCCCAGAGCCTGACGCGGGGCTCGAACTCACGGACCGCGAGATCGTGACCTGGCTGAAGTCGGACGCTTAACCGACTGCGCCATCCAGGCGCCCCGAGGGCATTTTATTTTAAAATGAACTTTTTTGTAGTATAATTTGCATACAGTAAAAATATACCTCTTTTAAGTACATGACAAATTCCATGAGTTTTGATATGCAAGCATCATCTCCATCAAGATAGGGAACATTTCCACCTCCCCAAAAGGTGCCTCAACCCTCTCCCTCACCACACCCCAGACAACCATTGATCTGCTTTCTGTCCCTGTATTAGGATTGCCTGTTCTAGAATTCGTATAAATGGAATGTACTCTCTTGTGTGTGGCTCAGAGATCACTAGACTTTCTTGGTTCATAAGACCCTTTGAGAATAATTTTTTTCATGGTGAGCCAAAAGAAGTAACTGACAGTTTCATTAAGTCGAGAGAACTCAGGATGGAATTGCATGGTATTCGGTTGTTGCACTGCTTCTGTCATAAATTTGAAACATCCAGTGGCCAACTGTGAGTTCGCTGTGGTGCCCTGGGTTGACTTAGCACACCGTTTGGGAACCACACATCTAGCTTCTTTTGCTCAGTTTTTGGGATTTATTCGTGTTGTTAGATGTGTTAGTAGTTTGCCCCTTCTCTATTTTATCTTTCTGAGCGCTGTTCCACTTTAGGAACTACCACAGTATATCCATTCACTTGATGGGGCGGGGGGTGGGGCATTTGGGTTTTTCCATTTTTTGGCTGTTATGAAAAGGCCACATAAGCATTCAAGTGTAAGTCCTTGTGTAGGCTATATGCTCTCATCTTTCTAAGATTAGAAGTATTGGGTCACATAATAACCCATGTCTGACTTTATCAGAAACTGTCAAACTTTTCCAAAGTGATCTTACCATTATACTCCTACTAACAGTGCATGAAAAGTACATTTGCTTCCGTTCTCATCAATACTTCGTATTGTGAATTTTTTAAATTTTAGCCATTCTACTACTGGCTATGTTGTGTATCTTAGTATGACTTCAACTTGCATTTCCCTGATGACTAATGGTGCATATCTTTGCATATGCTTATTTGCAGGTGTGTGTGTGTGTGTGTGTGTGTGTGTGTGTGTGTGTGTGTGTGTGAAGGATCTGTTCACATCTTTGCCTATGTTTTCATTGGGTTGCTTGTCTTATTATTGAGTGACAAGAGTTCTAATATAGCGTGGATGCAAGTCTTTTGCCACAGTTGGTGGCTTGCCTTTTCATTTCCTTACCCTAGTGTCCTTTGAAGAGCAATATTATAAAATTTCACCTTATCAATTTTTTTTTCTGATTAGTAATTTTTTTTTCATTTTGCTTGCTCAGGATTAAGAAAATTTTCACCTAAATTTTCCACTAGAAAGAAATAAAATATTTTAATGTTATAGCGTTGACTTTCACATGTGAGTGTATGTTCCATTTCAGGTTATGTTTCGTGCATGCCATGAGATCGGGGTTGAGGTTTTTTTCCATACAGATACTCAGTTGTTTCAGTATAATTTGTTGGAAAAACTGTGCTTTCCCTTTTGAATTAACTAGACCCTTTGTCAAAAATCGGTTGACTATGAATGTTTGTCTGTTTCTGAACTCTTGTTCTGTCCCATTGGTTTATCTGTTCACATTATCTTGACCATTGTAGCTTTATGATAAATTTTGAAATCAGGCACTGTGATGGAGAAGGTTGTGTTTTTAAGTTCGATTTCTTTTATCCAACCATTTTTTTTCAAATGTATTTTCAGTAACTACTAAAAACTGAATATTTGAGTATTAGGCTGACTTTTTTTTTTAGTGTCTTATTTATTTTTGAGAGAGAGAGCATGAATTGGGGAGGGGCAGACAGAGAGGGACAGAGGATCCAAAGTGGGCTCTGTGCTGATAGCAGCGAGCCCAATGCAGGGCTCAAACTCATAAACCGTGAGATCATGACCAGAGCTGAGGTCAAATGCCTAACAGACTGAGCCGCCCAGGTGCCCCCTACGCTGACTTTAAAAACAAAGAAAGTATACTTTTTATCAGAAAGTACTGATCATAAAGGACAAGTGATCTTGTTTCAGTGCCAGCTTTGATGACCTTGGGACTCCGTTTCCTTGCCTGTCAAATGAGAAGATTGGTGAGGATAGTCCTCACCAATGTCCCATTTGAATCTAATAACCTATAATTTTACACGGATCATAAACCATTTTCTCTTTAACTTGTACACTGTGCTGTGATTCAAGTTTTAAAATAGCCAAGCAGAAATAATACTGAAAACCAAAGGGCTTAATGAAAACAGTACCTGACACTTAATAATAACTTTGTGCCCTTTTCGTGGAAATGCGTCAGGAAAATCTTGATGCACAACTGGACTCTATTTTAGGAGCTTTTATGATTTTTCCCTGCTTTGGCCTAAATTTTAGCTTGGTGTTTCTACCATGTAACTGTAAGTTATTAACTTAGTTAATGGCTCCACAGGCCAGAGGCTGTGGGTCTGCCTCTCATATCAGAGTCCATGAACACATCTCAGGATTGGAGAGAAGTAGAGGTCACATATCTCCCTGTTCTTCAGAGCATGGTCCTTGGACCAGCAGCTTTGGTCACCTGGGAACTCATTAGAAATGCAGAATCTCAGGCCGTACCCCAAACCTACTGAATCCGGCATGCACAAATGTGTGTACTAAAAGTCGAGGAGCTCTGCTCAAGTTGGACAGTAAGAATCTTCTCCATGGCCTTGCCACCAGACCATCTGGCCTCTAGACACCTGTGAGGGTAAACTCACAGAGGCAGTCTGTTCCATTTGTGGATAATTCTGTTCCAGTTTCTTTATGTGTATGTATATGTGTGTATATATATATATATATATTTGGCTGTTATGAAAAGGCCATATAAGCATTCAAGTGTAAGTCCTTGTGTAGGCTATATGCTCTCATCT